>NW_026930328.1:0-41433 GCF_032062105.1 Saccostrea cuccullata
TAAAAAAATTTTAAAAATTAAACCCTTGCCAGACGATGTCGCTAAGTTTAAAACAGTCAGTACTGATACAAATAGAGAACTGGAAAAGACTTTATCATTTTCAATGTTCCTAGATAAATAAGTTTCCACTGTTGAGACCTTCAGTAAACTGTTAAATGGCGATCGGTGTGTCATAGTTGATATTTCATAAGATACTTTGTTAATAGTTCAAAGGATAATTCTCTATATGGCCGTTTTGCTCAGCCTCAAGACTTCAAATTTTCAGATAGTATTTTTCCTTAAAAATAGCAGAAATCACTAGGCTTATATTCCAATTCAATGATTAATATTTTGGTTGGTAATGATACACTAATAATGTTTAATGATATAGGGTCAGCAAAGTAAGGTACTATCAATCCGTATTAGCATAAGAGTAATGGGAAAACTCAAGAGGGTGGCTGTGTTAGATAACTCCTACGCATGTCATAACCACCTTTAACCAACATAAAAATTTGCATGTAAATTTCTTATAAACATAAAAAGTGACTACCAAATTATGAACTTGGTTCAAGGTGGTTATGACATCTTAATAAAAACTTTTTGCTTCATTTTTATGATATACATGTATGCAGAAAAAGCTAACTACTCACAATGAAGGATATCAGCTTTATGTAGAATACTTCTTTCTATAGACTTTTGGTTAGAGTACAATTTTCTGTTGATTTATATCAGCCATGCATATTTACTAAAAATAAATGTGAACTTTTTACTTAAAAAATCTAAAAATCAAAGGGCTGAGAAGACTGGTTGTCATGAAATTACAAGTGGAGACGTTTCTTTGAGATGTCAGATAAAAATTAAGATATACATGTAAAAACTTTTTATAGGCTATAAGGTGTGAATATGAGTTAACTTTTATATTAAAATGATAGTTTAGTTTATCTATTTATGCTACTTTTTTGAATTCCGTTATGAGTATTGCATATATTCTTTGTATTTCATTATGAGTACTGTGCATGTTCTAGAAATGATAAAAGCCATCTTTGTTGAAGCGGTAAAATGCATTTCCTATTTGTGTTATAGACTTTTTTCCTATGGGTACATACATAATATTTTATATGGACACTTCCGTACGAGTAACACGTGTTATATACTTTGTGAACTGGGCCTTAATTGAGAGGACTAAATCTATTCATCACACTTCTTTGATAGCAACGTCACGATATAAGTTACGAGAACAGTAATCCTGTCTTAGAAAATAGACTGGTAAGAAGGAGAGGGATTCCTAAATGTAACATGTGATTGTTAATTGAATGTTGCTTTACACTATTTAAGGATTTTCAACCAGATAAAGAGATCATCCACTTAAATGTTTTTGCATAGTTGCATTACTAACCAACGCCTAACGCAGGACGGAACCTTTTTAAAAAAGATAATATCCAACAGACCGATGACATTTACTTTAAATGTTAAATACTTAGATAGGAAACTGTCACTATCCGTGTTAAACAAGTTTTTGACGCTGCACTGGGAAAGAGACTGAATTTAACCTACAGGTTTCAAGAGTGCGAAAGGAGCATCAAACCCTTAGGGTCCATTTTGTACCTTGGATGTTGTAGAACTCTTAAGTCCGTATACTACTATATGCGAAAACTTCTGATATGCATAGTTTAAGGAGCTGTGAAAATTCTACTCCATTTTTATGTTATGCTGTTAGAAACAGGGTGGGGAGGGGGGGGGGGGTTTCTCCAACTTTTATACATGTAAATACATAAATTTTAGATGGTATTTTTAATGAAATATATCGTCCAACACGAGTAATTAAATAAAAGCAAAGCCATTTTACGACGCTATTTCATTTCACTTAGAGATGTATATTTTAATGCAACCACTTTGAATTATACGTATTGACTATTTACATGCATATGGGTAGTCAATATGTGCTTGCATTGATGTTTTATGCAGTTAATTCTTTATAATTTTTTTTTTTGCAATTGTTGAATTTCTTTTCTTAATTACTACTTTAGTTTTATTTAATCACAATCAAAATCCATTCAGTGCTCTCAACATTAGATTCATAACTTTTATATTTCAATAGAATCCTAGAAACCTTATTAATAACATGGTATTTGATGCGTAAAATAAGTAACACATCTACAGAAATGATACAATTACAATACAATTATATATGATATAATACTTTTAATAAAATGCTAATCAAACTTTTTTCAGCATCATACGGCGTGAATTTTGTAGATTTACGTTCAAAATATGCAAAATGTGGTTGTATCGGAATTCTTGTCATAAAAGATATCTTGAACCTTAAATTTAAAACATCCTCCAATTTATTACTAAGATCTCATGTATTTCCGACATAAATAAATAATTTTTGATCATTAACATTCAGAACTTACGTGGAAACTTGATTTGAATAGACCTACCCTTAATTTTTCTTTAACTGATGGTCATTTTTTATCTCTAACTCACGTGACTTAGATGATCGATGTTGAAAATCAAACATCAAAATCATGAACTAGAATGATTATAGTTATATAAAATTACATTTTAAAGTGATTTTATCGTAGGCCGGAAAATGGACTTATAGAGAATCAACCTTTGATTAGCGCGCATTGCTAATCAAACATAGCACTGTTTGTGTGAAGAGTGCAATGTGTGAATGTTTTGTTTTGTCACGTGATGTTTCTATTTTTAGCTCACCAATAGACCAGGTATACGAGTTCGACCAGTGGACCAATGACAGACCTCTATCTGATAATCAATATGCATATACATGTACTAACTTCGTGCACTACATAAGCGCTTTTCCCGCCAAATAAATATCCATTAGCTTTTATCTTCGCGGTGTATGAGGTCTAACCATTTACGAAATTTTTAAGTCATCGGGTTATACGATGTCTTGATAACTATAATATTCATTATTTTATGATACTGGATACCTGGTTAGATTAAATTTTAATGATGTAAATACTTAAATTAGTTTTGATACGTAAAACATCCTAATGACAGCGACATGAATTTTCATGTTGTGTAATATGTAACATTGTTTAATGAGCTGTTTTTGTCTCTTGTTAATGTGTGAGTTGTGAAAATGTTTTCTGTTTCTAGCTTTCTTTTTATTATCCATAATACCGAATCCAGCATTTTCTCTCAAACGATTGACCCTGTGACATATATAAGTTTTGTGTCATGTTCCCTCAGTCAGATGTTCAACATCAAAAAACGTTCGTTACGCAACAATTTACTGCGTATAAGAAAGCCCTTGGAAAAATACCTCCCCTTTTAAAGGATCAAAATTCAGACCACCACAAGACTGCAGAATCTGTTTATCACTCATGATGACATCCGAAGTGTCATCTTATTAATATCCATCTCATATATAAATATATGACAAATAATAAACTAAAGCCTTACAAGGCAATTAGTTCTTTCAACCTGGCGGATGATCAGTTTAGTGTAGAATAGGAATTCACTATCTTGCAGTTTTTTGTTCAAACATGGATCAATAACAATCAGAAACTAAATAAATACAGGCATGGATAAATCCTTTCAAATATTCTATTGCGTACAATGGCTGTTCAATAAATAATGTCCTCGGTGCTCTAGAAGAGACCAAAAAAAATCTTTGTTATGATTTAAAAGAAGCCTTAATGGTTTTCCTATTTAAATAATCAATTTTGATTAAAAAACATGTCCGCAACATTTATTATGGTAGATCCTATGATTTCATGGACTTGTTTTTACTTGTTTTTTCCTTCTGAAAGGTGTTTTTTTTCATGTTCAGAAAATGAAACAAACCAAATGGTGAAAGTTCAGGCAAATATTGTTGATATGAGAAAACATTTCTTTCACTATCTTTTTATCCCCCAAACCCCTTTACTCTTCATGGTGTGTGGGTTTGGACGCCATTATGAAGAAATTTAATGCAGTGGATTCGAGTCCTGATTTTAGTTTCACCCTCTTAGAAACCTTTCGATTCTTTTGCAAAAAATTGCTTTCTAGACTTCTGAAGAAATTGAACTGCCTCCCGAAAAAGAATTTGAACAACTAGACCACTAACATTTAAGAAAAGGCATTTAGATGTCAGTTACGAATTCTGCATTCTTCGAATTTATTGTGATGAATTAGAAAACAAGATGATTCTGGTGATATATAGAGGATATCTATATTGTATGTTTTGATATTGGCTTTATCCAACGAGTTGAAATGGTGTATATATTCGCGAGGCATGCC
This sequence comes from Saccostrea cuccullata, assembly GCF_032062105.1. Taxonomy (NCBI): domain Eukaryota; kingdom Metazoa; phylum Mollusca; class Bivalvia; order Ostreida; family Ostreidae; genus Saccostrea; species Saccostrea cuccullata. Next base: position 4,231 of record NW_026930328.1, read on the forward strand.
GAGCGAATATACACAATTTCAACGAGTTGGATAAAGTCAATATCAAATCACACAATTATAGATGTTCTATTTATCTCATACGACTTTCGCTTAAACAAAACTTTGAGACTTCCCCCCTGAAAAACTACATGAATGATTGCTTATTTAAATTGATGACGTATAACTTGATGACGTAGCACCGTTGATGTAGACATGCCTCGAAAGAGAGTGGATCAGTTTCAAATTTAAGAATTTTTGCTATCGTCTTTGTAAACATTATATGACAATTGCTGGAGTTTACATAAAACGAACTTCTGACTGAAATTTGTAAGGACCATGGGATAGTGAAAATGTACCTTCTAAGATGGCAGCACAAAACGTGTTATAGGGAAGGCTAGGTGACTGCTTGTAGATTCATTGTTGATCCATGGTAAGTTACACCTACATAATAGGTATGCATAAGTAGTATAATACGAGGGTTGATCCAAAAGTAATGTCACAGTGTCCATATCTTTCATATTTGGCGTCATATTATCTAATTCAATATACCAAAAGATGTACAAATATAAATGTAAATTATATTGAAATTTTAATATAATAATGTTCATTTGAATTTATTTCATGGATGTTTAAAACATAGGGCATAGGGGGTGTCGCCGCGTCTCAACGGAACGTCACGTTTTAAAGTGTATTTTTTTCTTAGAATGAAAAAGACAAACACACAAAAAGATTCTTAAAAAGCACATAATCTCTTAATTTTTTAAAGACACAATTCTCGTCATTTTTATAGTCTTTAATTGAATATTAAATGACGGCATTTTTATACGATCATAAACATTGTTGTTTTACTCTGTTGACGAAATGGGGGAAAAAATGTCGACGAGTTGTAATGCATTTTTTCGTTAAAGTATGGGAATCATCACTAGCGATATTTTCGTTAATCAATCAGACTAACAGAATAAAGAATGTAAATAAGGGACATCTTTATAGATGGTTTCAGCAATTTTGGGCGGGTGATTGGTCACTGATTGATTAGAAGAAGACAAGAAGTAGGAGAGATAGGAAAACGGACGGAAACGTTTAATCGTGTCTGGTGTTGTCAAAAAAGAGAAAGGCATAGAGTGGCATGTGAATTTTTGAGTTTGTCTTATGCTACTGTTCAAAAAATTTTGACAGAGGGCTAAATTATGAAAAGAGTGAGCGTATAATGGTAACAGGAATTCATAAAGAAAGTGGAATTGGTGAAAGTGTTTGCGAATCCCAAATTTTTTTAATGAAACGAAAGGGAAAAGCTTAAAAGTATGACGGTACGTATCCGTCATATGACGATATATTTAGGTGCGGCGACTACCAAATACGGGCATTGTTCAAAATCCGATATTTTGAAAAGTATACATCATATTCCTTTGAATTTTTCAGATCAGATTTGAAATAAATAAAACTTCCATCATGTATCATTTTGTTGCTTGACGTCGATTTATAGCAATTTTATCAAAGTTGTGACATTACTTTTGGATCAACTCTCGTATAAGAAAGAGTTATTGAAGATGTTATAGGAATCTTATAACAATAACTTAACTGCTAGTATTACTTTTTTTGAAAACGATTTAAAAGGGTGGGGGGTAAACATCTGTATTCAAGTAGCCAATACAGGTTCCTTGATGAATTAAGATGAAATAAGACACTTTTTTGACATATACGAATCTTTTTCTGGCTTTTAACGATATTTTCGTTCTTTACTATTCATTTTATTAGGGCAATAATTTTCACAAATAAAAGTTTCAAATAAAATCTTGAAGCGAGGGATCATGTCACAACTGGAAGTGCTTTTGATAAAACATCTATCCGTGGATAATGCAAATTCCTCCACATTTTGACGGATACGTAATGTAAACAGATGATGAATTGGTCTACAATATTATTGACTTATCCAGGTTCAATCAAGGGTGTAGGGGGATTTACCCCGGTTTTTATTACATATACCCTGAGGCCGAATACCTTGATAACGAATTTATTTCCTACATACCCATAAAATTTCTTTGTAAACATCAGAGTGTGTCAATCTATCGATAATATAACTACAATAATGCATCGTGTCATCATGTTATTCGGTTTTTATTATAGAGAATGTATGCATTGTGACGTCACGTTTTATTTACATCCGTCTCAAGTCGGGTGCACGGATATTTACACCAGACTTTGTAACCAATCAAAGCTCGTGTTACAAGACAGATAGGAAATAAATGCAATTATATAGTACTGAATGTCCTTACATGTACCTTCGATAATTTAGAAAAATTATAAATCCATTAACTGATAATTAGGGTAAAAACTTACAATTTAACTCAGCTTTTCATACTACTGTACTGTACTTATCTGTAAAAGCAATAAAGTACATGTACATCCGGAACACATTGGAGTATAATAGTTAACTACTTCCAAAGTTTTCCAGCCATATTTAGCCTGGTCCCTTGACGCATCCTTGCAAAGGCAGGAGACGCGGTTTATACAAGGCAAAACAGGGAAATGGAACCAGACTATCCAGCTATTTGAATTGATATGGCGCCAAATCGTCATGCATTCGACCTCATAAAGGGTGTTAAGGCTTTATATACGAGTTCTTAAGTCTCTTTTAATTACAGCCTGAAGCCTGCGGTCTCACACAAGGATAGGTCCATCAGACGGACCATTCCGAGTTAAGACGTCTGCAGCGTCCCAAATAAGAAAAGTTCCGTTAGAGACACAAATTGGCATTACATGACGTAATTACTAACCCGAACTAATATTGGATTCGATAGCAGCATTTGATTGCTCAAATTATTTATTCGTTTGACAAGTTTAACCAGTCACAAGTACTGATCTAAACTCACTGTTATTGTTTAGTATTTATACTTAGGCAAAAGAAGTCATGACTTGAGCTTGATATTTATAACTCCTGACATTATTACTAACAAATGTATGGTGCATATTGTATTGGGTTTTGTATATATTAGTATAACACCCCTATACAAGTAGTTGTTTGCTATAATTAACTCGAGCTTGTTTACATCTTTTTCTGGACTTTCTCAATCATTTAGTGAAACTGGAATTATCACACCTAATGGAGTGAGTATACCAAGTTTTTTTGAATGTGACTTTTAACAAATACAGCATAACTGTATCGTTTCAACAAGACAAATATGCAACTATTTTGAACTATTTGGAAAAAGAACTTAATGCAATTAAAGAAGTAGGGAAGAATGGCCAGATTTTCAAGTCTGAGTGCAATACTGTGACAGTCACACTCTATTCTGGCACCAGCGTCCTGCACATTCAAGGATCGTCGGCAAACTCGTGGCTGGACAAATTCCTTAATGACATAAAAAAACAAAACCTCTAACAGCATCAGTAGTATGTTGGGACAATCTATTCCACAAATGTCATCAACGCCTGTAAAAAATGATTCTCTATTGACAGCCAGTACTGATAATGCTCTAAATTGTACACAGTGTGCAGGTACAATACAAGCCCTACAATCGGCAGTCCGTGAGTTAGCACAAGAAATACAGGAATTAAAAGAGAAACTCAGATGCAAGACCAACCCCACATTGTTGGACAAAAACACGCAGACACTTTTTAAGGTGGTGAAAAACAAGGAAACAGATGTGCAGGGTTTGAATTCTTTCCCACAAAATTCAGCATCTCGACACACACAGTGTGATCTTACAACCCCTGACAAGGAAACAAAATATACATCAGATTCGGGTACAAACACGGAACCATGTATCAACTCCACACCTACAAGTACACATGACAGATCCTTTAAACAAAAGAAAACTTCTGGTGAGGCCAAACTTATTATAGGCAGCTCTATCTTAAAAAGGGTGAGAACAAGGGGACTACAACAAGGTGTCCATGTGAGAACCAACAGAGGGGCCAAGCTTTCCGGAATCAAGTCAAAATTACATCAAACCGCAGTTGAAGATTACTCTCACATAATTGTCCACGCCGGAGGAAATGATGCCTCATCTCGTAGAGAAATAGATGCCGTAGAACATGACGCTGCAGAAATAATCAAAAACATCAAGGATCGATCTCCAACTACCAAAGTTTATTTTTCAGAAGTTTTACCGAGACGGGACGTAGATGTTTCGTATGTGAATAACACGCTAAGATATGTTTGTGACGAGTATGGAGGTTTGTTCATTTCTAATAAGAGTGTTTTCAAAGAGGTCAACAACGTGCATTATTGGAAAGACGGGATACACCTTTCCGATAAGGGAACGTCAGCGCTACTTAAACAGATGAACAACGAAGTTCCGATTTTACGTGGCAAGGGAGCATTAAGGGACAACGGAAATTCCAGCATTAGCCAGTCCGTAACGTGTTACTTCTGTGTTGAACATGGACATACCTCACGCCACTGCAGGCATGGTCGAAAACTAGACTGTTGGAACTGCGGAGAACTAGGCCACAAGACCAAATTCTGTGTGTATTAGGTATTAGGCAAGGAATGTATAGCCGTTCACGACAATACTAAATCTACATTAAATTTAAATAGATACTCTATTCTAGGCGCTGTATGTACTGAATGTAACGATTTTCCATGTTCTTGTTTAAATCAAACTAATAATTTAGTTTATGATACCTCTGTTAAATCTGAATTGCCCAGAAAACCATATATTAAGAATAAGACTCTCTCGGACAAAGTGAAAACTTCTCTCAATGATGAGAGCTCAATTATACAACCTGCTAACATTACTCCTCTTATGATTAACTCATTCAAATCTGTTTCACAAACAAAAAATCAAGCTCCTATGACCAATAACCAAATTCATACTTCACAAATACAAAAAGATTCAGGATTTGAATTGATTAAGAAAGGTTTACGTTTCGGAAATTTAAATATTTGTCATATTATTCTTAAAATAGATGAAATTAAACTGTTGCTTCAAACACGGCAATCTTTAGATATTTTAGGATTGTGTGAAACTGTTTTGAGTGAGCAAGTAGGGAATTCAGAACTGTTTATTGATGGGTTTGTTTTTGAAAGAAAGGATCGTACATTAAGGGCAGGTGGTGGAATTCTTATTTATATTTCAAGTGATATCACATATAAACGTAGAACTGATTTTGAGATCAGTAATATTGAGACAATCTGGCTAGAGATAAATCTAAAAAATTCAAAACCTATATTTTATTGCTCTGCTTATCGTTCACCATCTGCCCCCTCCTGCTGGGCGGAGGACCTGGCAAGGGAGGTGAACCGTGCCTCCTGCTGTGACGACACTGAAATAATTCTATCAGGTGATTTCAATATTGATTTAATGAAAGACCCCCCACAATACTGGACGTCTGCTTTAAAGGAGTTTGGACTTTCACAGATAATTACTGTACCTACCAGGATAACCAGTACCTCAAGTACCTTAATTGATCATTTTTATACGACAAAACCAGATAACATATGTGAAATCTGTGTTCCCCCTATTGCTATCTCCGACCACTATCCCGTATGTTCTACACGCAAGGCAAGCTGCATGCAGCGAAAAGGCAAACATATTGAAATTCAATTCCGAGACTTTAAAAAGTTTAATGAAAATAATTTTCTTAAAGATTTAGCAAACGCAAATTTCAACACTCTTCTCCAACTTGATGATCCAAACGGAATATTGAACAGTTTTTATGATTTATTTAATGGCATTCTTAACAAACATGCAAAATTAAAAACAAAAAGGGTCAAGACAGATATTCGACCTAAATAGCTTACAACAGAAATTAACGAGGCTAGGCGTTTACGTGATTTATACCATATACGAGGTGATTCAAACAATTTCAGATTTTGGAGAAATAAAGTCACACAGCTAATTGATCAAGCCAAAACATCTTATTACAAATCAGCTATTGAAGAAAGCTCAAATCCTAAAGAAATGTGGGGTTATTTAAACCAGTTGGCATCTCCAGACTACAGTAACTTTACACCAACTCGTATCACTCAGAATGGTTCTGATTTTGAAAATGTACAGGATATAGTTGATATTTTAAATAAACACTTTACAGAGGTATCCAGTAAATTATTGTCAGATATATCAGTGCAAAATTTTGATTCTAAATTATTAGACAGCTTTACAAAATCAAAACTTGGGAATGAAAATTTTTTCAGTATTCACCAAATTAGTGAGACAGAAGTATTTAATATGTTAAATGCACTAGATGTAAATAAATCTGCAGGTGTTGATTTTATTGGGCCTCTTCTACTAAAACTTTCATCAAATGTCATATGCAAATCCATTACACATCTTATAAATGCTAGCATCACTAATGGTGTATTTCCATCACATTTAAAAATAGCAAAAATCACCCCTATTTTTAAAAATGGGGACCATGCTGATCCAGGAAACTACAGACCTATGTCAATTCTTCCAACATTGTCCAAATTATCTGAAAAACACATAGCCAATCAACTACGGGATTTTACTACTACCTTTGATCTTATTTATAAATCACAATCTGGTTTTCGAGAGTTTCATTCCTGTCAAACAGCATTAACAAAACTAACAGACAATTGGTTGCAAGCTATGGATCAAGGAAATCTTGTAGGGATAACTTTTCTAGACTTTAGTAAAGCATTCGATTTAGTCAATCACGATATTCTGATAAACAAACTTAAGTTGTATCACTTTAACCAAATGTCAATTAAATGGTTTAATTCCTATTTGAGCTCCAGAACACAATGTGTAAAATTAGGTACTTATTCCTCTAAATTTATGCCCGTCACAGCAGGTGTGCTACAAGGTTCTATTTTAGGGCCACTTTTATTTTTACTATATATAAATGATCTTCTACATGTAAATAATACAGATATTGATTTGTTTGCTGATGATGCAACTTTACATACATATCATAATAATGTGCATTCTATTGGAAATGCCCTAAATGTTGATTTGTGTGAGATTGAAGACTGGTGTTCTAGAAATCAAATGGTGTTGAATATTGAGAAGACAAAATGTATGCTTATGGGGACTCAACTTAGAAAATCTAAATTAACAACTTCAAAATTAGATTTGTGTGTATCAGACAAAGTTCTTAAAAATGTTGAATCAGAAAAACTCTTGGGAGTACATATTGATCATTCATTGCGATATATTAGTCATATTGATTCTGTGTGCAAGTCCTTGACGTATAAACTATTTACATTACGTAAAATTAAAAATTTCTCCCATTACACACGCGGAAACTTTTTTATAATGCATACATTCTGCCATCTTTAAATTATTGCTTAACTATATGGGGCAATGCTCCAGGTGCTGGCATAGAAAGAGTTTTTAAATTACAAAAAAGAGCAGCAAGAATTATATTAGATGCGGCACCAGATGCTCCGTCACAACCATTATTTGTGAAACTTGATTGGCTGACTGTATATGAATTAATAGATTTTCACAAATACATACTGCTTTATAAAACACTTCATGGTATGACACCTGATTATCTGAGAGACTAGTTTGAATTTATTTCCTCCAAAATTATGTTTTACGTTCTGAATCCAATTATGACCTTAGTCTACCAAAGTATCGAACAAATCTGTTTAAAAATTCCTTTCAATATTCAGGCGTTAATTTATGGAACAAATTACCTCTACATGTACGTTTTTCCCCAACTGTACAATCCTTTCGTAAAAATGTGGAAAAATTTATCATCGATGGACGCAACATTTCCTAATTTGTAACTTGTTCTATGTTTTGATAATATATTGTATATACTTTCTTTCTTTTTTTTTCAAATGTAATTCATGTATGTAATATACTTGTAAATTTTCTGATTATTGTACTGTTGTATACAAAATTGTACTATCCATGTATAGAGGGTTACCCTCTTTAAATAAAGTATTATTATTATTATTATTATTATTATTATTATAACCTGTATTGAGAAATTAGCTTTATGTTCCTATACAATTAGTTGTTTACTACAGTGTATGACCTTTGAATGTTATGAACAAATTCTTGACGCATTGTATTGAGAAATTAGCATGACGTTTTGTTCCTATACAAATAGTTGTTTGCTATAACCTGACATTTTATATAAATACTCACTTAATGAAGAAATCACTATTTCAATGTTTATTCAAGACCTAAACGCATTAGGTCTATTTTACTAAAGGGTTTGTTTAAGGCTGATTTTTAATATTATAACATATGTTGGAAAGGTTGGTAGGTTTGTTTTTTTTTTATTTCAGGTGATGACCGCAGAGCCTATAAGGGTTTCTGTGTACATTTATTTGAATAAAATTAAAAAAAAAAATAGAAAACAATTTATATCCTGATGTCTTTTGTTCAACAATCAGATTAAGGAGCCCCACAATGTTACATCGCTAAACAGAGATGCCCTAAGTCGTTTTTGAAATTCTTTGCTTTTCTCTGCCTTGGCTGTTTTTATCGAGTGAATCTTATTGAAAATTTGTTTTCTGGGTATAAAACAATGGATTCTAGTTTCATCTGTATGAAATTCAGACAAATGTTGTTCACACTAATTTTTATTCAATTTTTTAAAAACATATTCTTACGCGTGCGTGTCGTTTTCAATCAATTTAAGGTGACCTTTGAGTAGTAAGCTTTTAAACCCTCAAATGCTTCTGTAAACTACCCCAAAAATTATGCTTATCAACTTTGCTATGTGTCTTAAAAGTCAGTAAAAATCATCAGTGATAATTGGTTGAATTTTGGCAAGCAGTACATTGATTGTTGTAAGTCTTTGTTGCCAAGGACGGTACCAATTTTGATGCCCATTGTATCATTTCTGTTCACTGAAATCCACCTGCTCAGGTTTCTATAAAACATACATTTTTTTGCTGTAAATATTACATATTTTAGTGAATATTTCTTTGGTATTCTTAACAAGTTTTACAGCAGCTTTAATAAAGCGTTTAATTTTACTCTAGTTTTACCAATTCATTTCTAAAGCAGTGTCTTGAATAGCCCTTGTTTTACAACTTCTCAAATCAACTGTCACATCAACTTTTATCAATTCAGTAAAGATTCAGTCATGAGAGAAAATCAAGCTTTATGTCATATGTTATTTTATGTTATATGTCATAGGACATTATTATTGAATAGCCCTAGAAATATGCATACCGCATTCGGTACAAAGCATGAAGACAATAAATAGTTTTGCTCTCAAGTTGAAAAGTGAAAATCGGTTGGAAGAAACATGTCTTCGTTATCTATATATAAACATAAGTAATCAAAGATTACGAAGCTCACCACGACGAATGATATCAGTGTTATTAATGCAAATCTCACATCATATTTTCTTAAAAGTTGGTATTTCTCCCTACAACAATACTCTTGCAAGTTCTATTTTACTACTTACATGGCATATACACGTTTCTAAGCATCAAGCATGAAAAACATGTATAGTGAAAACAAATATTCCTAACTTTGTTAATACTGCAGATATCTAGGACTTCAAGTTCATTGGGATTGATCTGTTACTTTAACCTTGTCTCTTGTTTGGGAAAAATATAGGTCAGATCTAGTATCCGAAGCAAGTCTGGTAGTGTCCATCCCTAGATGCATCATCTTTGCAAGTTTGGTCCGGGTAGGGCTTATAGTTCTTTGAAAACGAAAATATAGGCTAGATCCAGCATCCGAAGCAAGTCTGGTAGTGTCAATCCCTAGATGCATCATCCATGCAAGTTTGTTTCCAGTAGGGCTTATAGATCCTTGGGAATGGACCTGCTCCAAAAACTTGAACCTTATCACTCATCTGGAAAATTTAGGTCAGATCAAGCATCCGAAGCATGTCTGGTACATGTAGTTTCCATTTTCAGATGCATCATACATGCAAGTTTTGTTCAGGTAGGGCTTAAAGTTACTTGGGAATGGACTTGCCCCTAAAACTTAAGCCTAGGACGCCGAAGCCGGGGGTATAGCATAAGCTCATCTTGACTTCATCGAGGTAAGCTAAGAATTAAGAAATCTTTCTTCACCATTTTTCATACAAATGTCTGGCGGTCAAAGAAAGAGTATGGGATCCTTTCAGCAACTAAAATTAAAACAAAATGTGTTTGTGAAACACCGATGCCCCCGTATGGCAACATATCAAAGATTGAACTTTTCTTAAATGCAAATCTGATATATTGGTACCAAAAGTATGGTATTCTCACTAGAAATACAATTGTGAAATATGAAAGTAGGCAAAGGTTAAAGTTTTTCATATGTATGAAAATCTTCCAGGTCAAGGCCATTGGTAACCAATGAAAGGTCTTGCCACAAAAATACATATATAAAGTAAAGAAGCCATAGACCAAACCGTTCAGTCGTTATGGCCAAGGTTAAAATTTTTAAAAGTAGGTCAAACTTTAATGTCAATGTCAAAAAATCTTCTATCAAATGAACAGTCTTGTCACAAGGATTAAACTTGTAAAGTATGAAAGTACTAGCCCTAAACCTTTAAAAGTTAGGGTCAAGGTTTGCGTTTTAAAAGAAGGTCAAACTCCAAGGTCAAGGTCAAAGGGCAAAAGTTCTTGGTATCCAATGAAGGGTCTTCTCACGAGGATTATTCCATAAGTGAAGCATGAGATCACTAGCCCATAGGGTTCAAAAGTAATGGCCAAGGTTAATGTTTTTTTCATAAGTACAAAAATTTCAAATGTCTAGGTCAAAATGTCAAAGTAATTGATATCGAATGAAAGATCTTGCCACATAGAATACATACCTAAAATATAGAAGCCCTAACCCTAACCGTTAAGAAGGTATGTCCAAAAAAAGTTTTAAAAGAAGATCAAATCAAGTTCATAGAAACAAAAGTCTTGCTATGAAAGGTCTTTTCAAAAAGATTGAATACGTAAAGTATTACAGCACTAACCCTTGCCCTTTGAAAGTTATGGTAAAGGTTCGCTTTTAAAGGTAGGTCAAACTCTAAGGTCAAGGTAAAAAGGTCAATGTTCTTCGAATCCAAAAATGGTCTTTTCACAAGGATTATTTATTTGAAGTATGAAAGCCTCAACCCTCTCTGTTCAAAAGTTATGGCCAAGGTTTAAGTTTTTCATAAGTACAGAAATCTCCAAATCAAGGTCAAAAACTCAAGGTTGTTGGTATCCAATGAAAGGTCTTTTAACAAGGAATATATATGTGAAGAATAAATGTCCTAGTGTCTACTATTCCAAAAATATGGCCAAAGTAAACACAGGAAGAAACGAGACCTTTCAGTTAAAACTGAAAGGCGGCTTTCAGTGACTTTTCAGTTGCCATTCAGCCACTGAATGGCAGGTACATTTAAGTGACCTTTCAGCTGCCTTTCAGTCACATTTCAGGTATATTTCAGTCACCATTCAGCGGACACATTTCAGTTATCTTTCAGTGACCTTTCCGTCGACTTTCATTGACCTTTCAGTCGTCTTTCAGTGACCTTTCCGTTATCTTTTAGTACACATTTTAGTATCAATTCAGCGTTTTTTTTTTTACTGGCTTATTAATTTATAATCAGTAGTTTTTCCTTAAAAATATCTTCCATAAATTTATTATCCAATCTTAACTGAGTATTTATTTCATTAACGTAATAAAGGTACCTTAAACTTGTATTTACAGTTATAGATGTTCAATTGTATTTCAAGTGTTTACCAAATGTTAAAAGACATATATGGCGTATTTTTGATACGTTCGGGCTGCCTAAAATAAGAAGGATTTAAAATAATAACCGATTTATTTCCGACTCGGAATTAAATATAACACACAGTTTAAAGTCAATTTAACCATAGAAACGAGGGGATATTTAAGGTCAATTTCAGCGAAAAAAAATAATTTGAACGTATAAATATTGCAAATATCCTGTAAATCTACACTTGATCTTGTATTTTTTTTTTTAGATCAGATATGTCGTATACTCCCTGGTATAACCTTAAATTGCGATTACAGACTTTAAAAATACGTCTTAACAATTATTTATTTATATGTTACAAAAAAATGATAACAATTCAACTGAACTCGTAAAATTCAAAAAGTGTTGACTCATAAAATTCAAAGTGAGATTTAATTTCCAATTAGATTTAAAATACAAAAAAATTCTTCAAGTGATAAAAAAAATAATTAATCAGATCCGATTCTCGAAGCAAAATTCAGTAAAATGTCGTATGAGTTTGTCTATTTTTTTTCTTTCTGTAAATCTCTCATTCGGTGATAAACATTTATTCAATAGCTATTAAATTAATTAGGAATCAATCTGAATTAAAATTGGAGGCTATCGATCATAATGCGATCTTTATATAAACAAAGAAAATGTTATCAGAATTGATATTTTTGATATTATTTATACCTTTTCTGGAAGAACCTTGATATTATAAATTCCGTTTCTTAATTGTCAAAACCGCAGGATATTTCAGCTTTTGAGAGACATCATTATAAAATCATTTTACAGGAATAAAAAAAAATTATGTATGCCTCTTGTAGAAGAAATTGATTTTGCAGATTATAGCTTTTTAAATGATACCGTTTAAAATATTTTAATAAATTTCTAGATGGAGAATTTAAAGGCGATCTCCGAGAAGAAGATTTCTTTGACAAGAACAGGTGCCCGTCGCCGATATTTGTCATCATCCCGATAAGAGATGTGTAATTAATCAGCCTGTCCCCCAAATCCGCGCAATTAACATAGAATATACAAAATATATACAAGATATATACACATCGCAACTCCTCGATACAACAGGTGAACCGTGTTCCATTTCGATTTTTACAAATTGATTGATTTTAATTCCATTTCTATCAACAAGAACTTGTAGTTCAATTGATAAGGTCACGGACTGCAACACTGGGGACCAAGGTTCGGTTCTCGCATTGGGAATAATTTTTTTTTTCTGGCATTAGTTTTTTCTTCATTTTTTAATTTGAATATATATATAAACTAAATGCTATTAAATCAGGAAAAAGTTAAATAAAATTTTTAAGTTAAAAAATAAGCCGATTATTTAATGAAAAGATGCAACTGAATGATAACTGAAAGGTCACTGAAATGTACCTGCCATTCAGTCGACTGAATGGTAACGGAATGATCACGGAAAAGTCACGGGAAAGGATCTTTTCAGTGACCTTTCAGTGAAAATTCAGTGGGCATTCAGTTACCATTCCGTCGACTGAATAGTGTAATTTCATCTTGTGAAAGTTGGAATTATTATCTAAAAGTTGTTCAAAGGTCAAAAGGTCAAATTTTGTGGTACCCAAAGAAAGTTCTTAACAAAAGGAATACACATATGAAGTGTTCAAGTCAAAGCTCCATTAAATCAAAAGTAATGGGTAAGGTTAAAGTTTTTGCGGACAAACAGACAGCTAGACAGACAAACAGAGAGGAAGAGAGACAGACAGGCAGAAAGAAAGCTTGACGGACACGAAAACTATATACCCGCAAAAGTTCGTTTACGGGGGCATAAAAAGATAATGACAGGAAAAAATGCTTTGATGAGTTTTTACATAATAAACATTATATTTTCGATTTATGAAAAAATCTGTGAAACATACCATTAATTGTAACCTTTAAAAAATGGCATCATATTTCCTATGACCAAGCCCTAAACTAACAATATGAGGTTTGTGTACTTCGAATCTTACAGAGTCTTATAAAGGAAATAAAAAGGATAACGGTTTCCAATTTATTATTTTCAAACAAGCAACGCAAAAGATCTACAGAGACAATTTGATTGATTGATTGATTGTATACTGTTTAACGTCCCTCTCCAGAATATTTCACTGATATGGAGACGTCACCATTGCCGGTGACGGGCTGCAAATTTAGGCCTATGCTCGGCATTTACGGCCTTTGAGCAGGGAGGGATCTTTTTCGTGCCACACCTGCTGTGACACAGGGCCTCGGTTTATACCATCTCATCCAAAGGACCGCCCATTTAGTCGCCTTTTACGACAAGCAAGGGGTACTGAGGACCTATTCTAACCCGGATCCCCACGGGGCGAGACAATTTGAAGAGACATATTTTATACTAATTAAAGGTCTGGTTGTCCATTGCCTGTCACATCAGAAGGTAACTTAAATTAGTTTTGGTTTCATTCAATCAACTTTTGATAGAAAATGTTCGGATGCACCCACACTTCCCCACCCCTAAAAATAATCACACACACTATCCCCTACCTTAATATACATATATTACACATGTATATGTATATATGTATGTAAAATTTTCGTAAAAAGAAGCGATTGTTATCTAGACACATGAACAAGCCTTCAACTCTTGAAAACTTCAAACAGAGCCTTAACGCTCTGGGAATATGGTCATATAGATAACATCACTCCAGTATGGAGAAAGGTACTGATGCGTTTTATATCTGTTGACATCGGTTTTATTTACCATCTAGTGTTTAACATATTCGTCAATAATTTAGTTCTTTCCAAAATGCTTTAGATATATATCTGCATATATTTGTGGAATGCATCCTTAGGCTTTTTAAGTTATGTTCTTTATTGTTTTCTTTTATGATTGATTCATGAAATTGTCTTTTTTAATGCTTTTTCCCTCCAAAAATAGTCATTTCACGATCAAGAAAATGCAATCAGGAGTTAATTTTCTTCTAATGCTATTTTATTTTCTTTATCGAGCGGTAGGGTTTAAAATCAATTTTTAACAAAACTTTTAAGCTATGTACTTACAAATATTTGATGCGTCAGATCTATAATTTAAAGCAAACTGTACGCGAGATCTTACGTCATTCTTTGCTCAAATGATTTCAATTAAAAAACAAAATAAACCTCTCTAAATCAATAACTTAGCACTGGATTTAGATTTACGTTTTCACATTAGATAAGGGAGGTAATATAAGAGGTTCTTTTTTACCGGCCGCCAGGAGGCGGTCGGTTATATGATATGAAAGTTTGAAGTCGCTGTGCGTTTCCGCGGAGTTAAAACAATTTTAATAAAAAATATTTAACATAATATATTTGTATATTAAAAAGAGCGTCTAAATGTTTATCAAGAACGCACAATAAACATAAAATTAATTTTTTTATAAAGAATGAGGTAAATATTTTATTCAAACCTGATTGAGAAACTTTGACAAGTTTGATGTCGGAGAAAATTGACATGTGTTGGGCATAGTCTAAGGCAAAGACCGCGTTATGTATATTGCACAATTTTACTTTCTCTATTTAAACAGGTTTTGTTGTACATATTTATTTAACGTGTACACATGTGCATATATAAACATTTTCAAAAATATGGTTAAATGTTAATTCATCAAAAGACCTAGCAGGCTAAAGATTATTACAAGATTTGGCCCTAGCAGACGAGGATAATGCACGTATTACAATGTGCCAAGATTTTTTCCTCTACAACGCAAAGAAACTGAAAGAGAAGAAATGTAGTCGCTGATCTAGAGGGAGTTTAGTTTTTTCCTCTAAGAGAGAGCAAGGAGTCTCACATATTTGTTGCGTTTTTATTAAATTAAAACTACACTGCATATCTAGTTGTAGATTACATTAAACTTTAGTTTTAAATAAACTTTTAATGTAAATGCCACTTAATTATACAAGCCCACTGTTTGTTGACGTAGAGGATCAGGGGTACTCACATTTATTATACAATTTCATTGTTAGATAGCCTCTATCGCAAAATATTCATATAAAGCATCCAACAAGAAACATATATATATATATATATATATATATATATATATATATATATATATATATATATATATATATATATATATATATATATATATATATATATATATATATATATATATATATAGATATAAAGCACTAAAAATGACCAACGACACGAACAATGAAAGTATGCTAAAACTAATTCCCATGGTGGAGTATTTATGCCATCCACATAATCTTTTGTCGACATAGCATATCATGTCAAGTCAAGATAACTATCTTGTCAAGTGATGAATACTTTCAGGTTTGTCGTCAAACACTGACTTTTATCTTGTACAATATATTAAAATAAGCTTTTTTTGCAATAGATATCGCGACAAAAGCGATCATGTAACGTATGATGATAAATAAGACAAAGGTGCTCAATTATGTTAAGGACTACATGGAAAAGGTTACCTTAACACCCTTTTAGTATGTATTACTTCTTTTAAAATTGGTACTGAAGAAACTGATTACCTGTAAAAAAGGTGATAATTATAGCAATCCATAATGGATAGGATTAGCCACTGTTGTTACCAGATATATCGCTTGTATCAGCTGTTTGTCACGTGACTTGCATAAAAATAGAATTGTTAAGCTTAAGGAAATGAGGATGGTGCACGGGCATACGCTTGTTTTTAAAGAAAAAAAATGATACACATTAAAGATGTTCATTTCCTCTACCCCAGAAATGCTGGGAGCTAGTCTGTGCTGTTTGAAAAGTACTGAAAATTTGGCCGAAAATGTTTATAATAGCTAAAAAATTTCTACTTCGCTTAAAGTTTGTTATAAATAAAAATAATGTTATACAGACCAGGATCAGCTCCAATCACTTTTCAAAAGATACACTATATAAGTAATACATACTCTATATTTCAGCAAACAAAATACATGTAGTCTATGTCCAATAACATTTAAATTTGTTCGTTAATATTATTTCAGCAAACGCAAGCTAGGGTGAATTCACCATGCATCGGATACCCTTGTACTTCAACAAAATCTAGCGATACCGCTACTGACGGAAAATTATCAAAATGGAGTTTAACATTTAGTTTTTGATTAAAATATCAATTTGGGACACAATTATATGCCCTTCATTGAAAAAATATCCTCAAAAATCGAGTTTTTAGGAATAACCCAAAATTCACCATGGATCGGATATTGTTTACCATGCATCGGACAGACGGTATTTTGACCGTAAAAAATATCATACCTTAATCAAAGTGCATCAAAATGCTTGATATGGATATATTTTTATCTTTTATCTAAGAAATAACCCTCAACTTAAATATAATTGACGACATCGTTGCACAAATGTAGAACGATTCAAGAGACCTCACTCTGCCTTAGAAATGCTCAAAATGCTTATAATTCGGTAATTCGCGCCTTTTTTTCATGGTTTATCATACTCTTGTTTGTAGAAATAAATGGAGTCAAATTCCAGACTTCATATATCGATAACTTCTATTTTGACTGAAAATATAGAGTTTTTATTTTCTTTATCCGCAAAAAGAAGCTATCAGCTTGTATGAAAATGGTAGTGCTAACCTTTGCATCGGAAAGTGTCCGATGCATAGTTAATTTGTGTCCGATGTACGGAGAAATGAACATACTAGTGAAAACCAGCTCTAAAAAGAATAATACGAACATTGAAGTGAAATTTCTTTAAAATCTATGTAAAGTAATCAATCCTTAACTTTATTCACCAAAGTCTGACTCGTTCCGTTGAAGTCGAATTTTAAGAACGATAACTCTAAAAATCACAAACTCATAAATTTCTGTTTATTCCCCTTAGATGATGTAAAATATGACGTAACTTCAAGGCCATTCTCGGGGTATTTTTAACACATCATGTTACTAACAATCGGTATCATAAAAAATGTAAATCGTCAGCTTTAAGACAGAAACAAATAAATACGAGGAACTACTAAGTTGAAAGAGAATTTATTGTATAAAGTTGTCCGAATCAAGGTATGTGTCCGTGTGAATTCACCCTATGTATTTGACAACTAGAATATTTCATACATATTGGACAATATGACAAACAAAATCTGATGCACTTGTATGCATAACATATAACATAATCCTAATAAAAAAAAACTCTATTTTTCAAACAAATACAGCGATTAAAAAAGAAATGACCCGGATTTGCAAAGAATTCGTCAACGGTATGATGAAGTTTTTAAAGAAAAGAAATATGGCAAACTTAAGTCAACAAATCATGAGGCTCCATTGTATATAAAGCATTGTACTGTCATTTCCATTTGCTATAGCTATCAAAGGAGTATATAAGGAGTTTTGGTCTGCAATTAAATTGCAAAAACTTAAAGGAAAATTTTTGTTCAAAATACTACATACAATTTTTTAAGTTCACTGTAAAAGCTCAAAGGCTTCTCGAGATATTGCTTGAAACAAAAGTGTAACAGACGGACAGTATAATAAGACGAACGGGCAGACCGAAATTAATATCCCATACTTTCGGAGGGGAGAGGGGGGGGGGGTCGGCACAAAAATGGAAATTTAGTGAATTGTGTTTTTGGCATAGTTAAGATGTATGAGAGCAAGTTCCATATTAGCATGCCATCATAGGACCTATGCCTTCCTCACCCAACCCTGGACTATATATATAAATCCGGGTCCAAAGATATTTTTTGGCTTTCTTTCATTAATAACATTTACAATTTACAACATGCAAAATTAATACCTGAAATTAAAAAGTCAGAGGTGATTAAAGATAGTACGGGCATGACTTTTTTTTAAATAAAAAGTGAATTCTATGTACTTTTTGGATTTTTCATATGAAATACATTGTAAATATGTACTAGAAGGTTAATTTATGAAAGAATACAAATATGAATTTCTGGGGACCCGGTATGTATATTGGGGGTGGGGGTGGGAAAGTTGTTTGGTCTACAGGCACTTGTGATAAGCATATGTGTGAACATACTTTTAAAGGATGCCATGACAATTACATGTAAGTGACAACTAGGTTTTCATATTATTCACACTTTTAAAAGTCCATATATATGAATGTCGGTATTCTGGAATCAATCTTTTTTTTGTTTTACAACAGGATGGTGAATATATATTTTTCCATACAAATGAAACAAGTTATATTTCGGGTATAGTTTTTATATTTTTATTGGACCTTCGGTCAAAATAACTCTGTGTGTAGTCAAAAGTACATAGTGTATCTTCTAATGTTATATTTTGACGAATAATGCATGGTTAACAAACAATGACATTGTGGAGCATAACTTTAAGCAAAGAAAAGAACTTTACTGAGAAAAATACACCACCTTACATAAATGCATATTTTCAGCCTTTTTAAAATTCACACAAATAAACAGATATACATGTGCACACGGTCGCATATAGGAACAGGGTTGAGGGGCTGGGGATAAGCCCCCCCCCCCCATAATGAAGTCGATAAATAAACAATGTAATAATATAGAAAACTTAGCTACTGTATACTTGTGCCCCCTCAATAAAAAAAAAATCTTTCATTTTGGCTTCCCGAGGAATTGTTTGGTAGTGACTCTGAATTTTGGGTTGTGCCCCCCCCCCCTAAACTGACATTGCTTGCTTCAGGCCTTTATATACATATAAAATAAAAGCAGCCTAAGATAATTTAGTTACGATTGCCATTCAATACATCATCTAAGAAGATACTGTCTATCTTGAATGCTCATTTATTTCTTTGACGTGGTATTTTAATAAATAAAAAAAGAATATCTCTCTGAGTCTCTTTCTCAATACAAGACACTCTATCAAGCGCACTACCTACTTACTTGATTGCACGGATTTATTTTTTTTCAAACTGTAGAAAGTACCCTTTTCCCATATGAACAAGGCGCTTATTACGAGTAGTTTTTATACGTTTAATCACTGACGCATGACAAACGTGTTTCCTAATCCATCTAAAGTATTATGGTGTATTTTCTTTAATTTCTTTGATTTTTTTTAAAAATTGTAAGTGATTACAAAAATTTTGACATGATCATTTTTCAAATACAAAGTGGTTAAGGGTCCTCCACACACCCACAGCTTATGTTCTCATATTATTGAGCTTTACTTTTAACAAGCATATCAACCTATAAAAACTGTCCAGGGATTAAAATGTAATTTATACTGATTTTTAAAAATAATTATTTCACAAGTTTCAAGAAATTTTTCCCAAGGCGTTTTCATACCTAGCACAAAAAATTTTGTCTTACCCTTTCGTATATTTTTAAGCTCACAGAATAACCATAAAAACTTAATTTTATCGATCAAATCTTTTTTAGAGAAATTTATTTTATTTATAAAAAGTACATAAAACTCATTTTCTCTGAAATACATCACGACAAAAATCAACAAGGACTCCTTTTGTAGAGAAGAAACATTAATAAATTAGATTACATCAAAAAATTAAATTAAAATAAAATGCACCGATGTAGAAATAACATTTTCAAAATCTCTGGTATCAAAGTTCCTTTTTCGAGTTATCTTTCCTGTTGCTCGGAACTCAAAAACTTTGGCAAGTCTCAGCTTACGTCACCATACTATATTTAGTAATATTATCGTGTCGTGTTTTTGTACGATTTGAATAGTTGGGGAACTTGACTCGCTGGCAGTGTAGAGGACCCTTAATGACGTAATGTCCAGTCCAAATAGGTTTGGGACGATTACTCTGAAATTAGACACAGGGAAGCGCTAAGTAAAAATATACTGCTTTATTCAGGTCTCCGATATGAATGACCGAAAAAGGGTACGCAATCTAAATCGGAGACCCGGGCTTCCCTAATTAATTTCGGCCAATCAAAATTAAGTTTCTTTGTTCTCAAATAGTTTCGTTAATTGAAATCGCTATTAAGTAGATCACGTGACCGTGATCTCCGGACACTGACCATTATCAATTAATTGGCTCTAACACAGGTAATCCCCTAACAAAGAAAAATCTACTGACACCTGAGTATATCTTGACTTTGACACTAGGTAAAAAAAGATGAAAGGAAACCCTGAAGGATAATTGCAAACAACTTAACACCTAACTGCAAATTCACTTTAACCTCTGAATAACAAATTACATCATTGTACATTGTTGTGTCATTGTTACAAAATATATCTAACAGATGGAGTTTTTATAAGTAAATTGACCAGATTTAATTATTTGTCTTGGATAACACACATCTTTGGTAAACTGAATTGACATTAATTTATGTACGTAAATGTAAAAAATATTTTATATAAATCTTATATCCTTAACCTCAAATAAACCATAAAATACATGAAATACTGCTGTACTATATACAAAAAAATAATAATACAAAAATATTATTTAAACCAGAAAATCTACATGACTACTTCATTATTCTACACTATGTTAAGATAGTCATGTTGTATATTTTATTTGATAAAATAAAGTATATCAGGAAAGACAATATACTGGCCACTGAACTGGACAAAAATAAAAGAGGAAAACTACAAACGCACACTAATCACTATTTTATCAATATTTATAAACACACAATGAGATAATGTATTATTGAAACGTACAACCGAAATTTCAACATGTTCAACTATCAAAAACAGACTCGGTTGATTAGCCTGAAAGTGTAAATAACCTATACGTTTCTCGTCATACCCACCGTTACCTGTTGTCTAGGAATTATTATCTATATTGACATAATCCAAGACGTCTGTTGTTCTTTTATTAAAAAAAAAATACCGCAATCCTTTTCATCGGTCACTCCGTAATCATCATGCCATGTGTTCATTGTTTACAAACGGTGGTAGGACAATTCGTTCGTGTATTTTCTCAATAAAACCGGAAGTAAAAGTATTTTTTCGCTATTTACGTCACAGGTCACATGGTGTGGAGGACCCTTAAAACACTATCCGTTCTATTTTACACAGGTACTTATTTTTTCCGATATTATACTTTATATGGGTACAATAACTGGTCCCGTGAAAACAATCGAGATACAGGAAGTAAGGGAGAACTAGAGCGAAGCTCGTTGCAAAGCAACGAGTAGGTTTTCTGTCCTGTTTTAACCGGAAGTGACGTCAACAAAATGAAGCATTGAGCTAAGTCGTCTCCAGTCACTTTATAATTTCAATTTTGCATCAAAATCTTCAAAAATAATCTATTTTTGGCTACTTCCGTTTTGACCGGAGGTGATGTCGACGGACGGAAAATTAAGTTTGATGCTTCCAGTGACATATACTACCCCAAAACTTGTCAAGAACGACAAAAATATGCATTTTCTGACGACTTCCGTTTTGACCAGAAGTAACGTCGCCGGATGCATTTTGACGACTTCAATAGATTAAGCTTGATATTTTGAACAACGTAGCTTCTTTGACATATTACAAATTTTCAATACTTTTTGAGATATCTTGAAAAAATTCTTGACCCCTTTAGATCCCTTAATTTAGGGGTCAGACCTTTTTTCGATATATCAATTGAAAGATCTTGTAATTCTGCACAAATTTTATTCTATATGTTTTAACAAAATATTTTTTGTTTAGAAGATAAAAAGCAAATGTTGTATAAATTTTCGCTCTTTTAGGCGTTCTAATTTTTGACACCTATATAGCACCATTTTGAGTAGAGAAATCGAAAAACAAAAACCGTTATGCACAACTTCAATCCTTCCATTGCGTAAAATCAGTAAAATTTCTGTCCGAGCCCTTGTCTGGAAATAAAAGCCTATAAATTTTCGTTTAAAGGGAAATAACTCAAAAGCGGAAGTGAATTTTTGGAATGTTAGACAAAATTCTGATAGAGCTTAGTAACGTCTATAAACTCTGAAAATTTGAGCAAAATCCATTGAGAAATGAGTGAAATATGAGGCCTCAAAGATGGGGTCTAGGAAAAGAAAAGAAAAGAATGAGAATAATCTTAATCATCAGAATCGGTAGAAGGTCTTCCGTTGGAAACGGAAGACCTTAATTACGTTCGTTCATAAGATGTCGATGTTTCTCTGTTATAACATCAATGAATATCGGCAGCGTTGTTTAGTAAGAGCTGTATAGTTCTATCATGTCCTTTTAGGCAAGCTATATTAAGAGGACTGGTTCCATTCTTGTTACATAAATTGATGTCGGCACCGTTGTTCAGTAACAATTGTACCGTGCTATCGTGTCCTTTTAGACAAGCTATCATAAGGGGACTGAATCCATTCTTCTCACATAGATTAATGTCGGCACCGCTGTCCAGTAACATCTGAACTCTTCTATCATGTCCATTTTTACAAGCTATAAAAAGAGAACTGACTCCATTCTTGGTACATGAATTGATGTCGGCACCTTTGTTCAGTAACATTTGTACCACGATATCATGTCCATTTTGACAAGCTACATAAAGAGGACTGGCTCCATTCGTGTTACATAAATTGATGTCGGCACCGTTGTTCAGTAACATTTGTACCACGATATCATGTCCATTTTGACAAGCTACATAAAGAGGACTGGCTTCATTCGTGTTACATAAATTGATGTCGGCACCATTGTTCAGTAACAGTTGTACCGTGCTATCGTGTCCTTTTAGACAAGCTATCATAAGGGGACTGAATCCATTCTTCTCACATAGATTAATGTCGGCACCGCTGTCCAGTAACATCTGAACTGTTCTATCATGTCCATTTTTACAAGCTATAAAAAGAGAACTGACTCCATTCTTGGTACATGAATTGATGTCGGCACCTTTGTTCAGTAACATTTGTACCACGATATCATGTCCATTTTTACAAGCTATCATAAGGGGATTCAATCCATTTTTCTTACGTAGATTAATGTCGGCACCGCTTTCCAGTAACATCTTTACCGTGCTATCATGTCCTTTTTCACAAGCTATATAAAGAGGGCTAACTCCATCATTATCATATAAATGAATATCAGCACCGCTGTTAAGTAACAGTTGTATCGTGCTATCATGTTCTTGTTCACAAGCTACTAAAAGAGGACTAAATCCAATTTTCTCACATAAATTTATGTCGGCACCGCTGTTAAGTAATAATTGTACCGTGCTATCATGTCCATTTTGACAAGCTATATAAAGAGGACTGGCTCCATTCTTATCACATAAATGAATATCGGCACCACTGTTAAGTAACAGTTGTACCGTGCTATCATGTCCTTTTTCACAAGCTATATAAAGAGGACTGGCTCCATTCTTATCACATAAATGAATATCGGCACCACTGTTAAGTAACAGTTGTACCGTGCTATCATGTCCTTGTTCACAAGCTACTAAAAGAGAATTGATTCCGTCACTATCACAAACATTTATGTCGGCACCATTTTTCAATAAGCAAATAATGGTTGAATTTCGTCTTTCTCCCTCACATGTATCCGTTTTTATTCCAGCTTCCTTCAAGTGTTTTTCGTCATTGATAGCAGCTAATTGTAACGTATTCCAGTCGTCAGTGGTGAACTTGCTTACGTCAGCACCGAGTCTTACTAATTCCTCAATTATTAAAAAATTATGAAATATTGAAGCAACATGAATTGGTAAGAATTTTCCCCATAATTCCATCACTCCTGCTCGTTTAAATTCATCACTGAGATACTTCATTAAGTTTAAATCGCCATTTGCACAAAGAGCAGAGAATATTGGATATTTCTTCAACTTTGTTTCAGGAATACTTTTTAAGAAAAACGAAGAAATTTCATTATGACAGAATACGATTAGTCCGACCAAAGGACATATTTCATCTTGCAAAGAAAGAAAATAAAGCCTTGAGAAAAAATCCTTCTCAATTGATGTTTTAAATTCCGATCCGTCCTTCTCATATTTGATTTTTACAAGAAGCTTTTCGAGCGAGTCCACCTTTTCTTTAAAGGATTTGATAACAATTTTTTCCCTCAAACATGGATTGAGTAGAACATCTACAAGGTGTTCTGTTTGCATGTCAATGATAAACCTGTTCACAAGATCACCAATGTACTCTTCAGGCAGGTAAACAGTGAAGGGATCACGATCTTTCTCTTCTGTATCGTCTTCTATCTTCATCCGACGTCTCAGAAAACCACTGTCTGCGTACTGTATTGTGTCTTGTGGACAATCAACACCAAACACAAGAGTTGTTATCTCCATAATAAAGTCGTGAAGGAATTGGAAAGCATTTCCGACTTGTTTGACATAAGATCCTCTCAGTTCATGTAGAGTACTACGAATGACTGAAATATGCGTGTTTTCTTGTAGCTCACACATACCTAAAATGTCCTTAAATTTCATATCATTTTTATCAATACTATCAATTTTCAACTTGTTTTTAAATGCAACTAACAAGATAAGTGAGCAGAATCTTTTCTTGTCTGTTTTCTTCCAAACTTCAATTTCATTTTTAATAAATCTGTACGGGTGTTTAAAGAAATCAACCCCCTTTTCTTTGTAGTTTGCCTCCCTTGAAAAGAGCTTACAAAGCAACGGGAAGTAAGCTTCTGTTTTGATTATTTCAGAAACAACTTCTTCGGATATACCCAAACTCTGTGAATACTGATTAAAAATCGTTTTTTTCTCTTTAATTGTCAGTCCATTTGTTTCGTCGTCAATTTCTACTGCAGTGGATTCGTCCAGTAAGATACCCTTGATTCTCTTGTCATAGAATACGCATCTTCTACATGATATCAATAGTTTATTTTTCTTCAAGCAAATTTTCAGCGTTTTCTCTAAACGTTTCCATGAATGATATAAAATTTCATCTAAAGATTCTTTACCCAAAGGATCATTGAATACAAATAAAATACGATCTGAGACTTCGGATGAACAGATCTTTTTAATCTCTTTCACCTTATCTACCGGTGTGACATTCCATCCCCGCTCTTTCAGAATGAGTGCAATATGTTGAATTATTGCAGATTTTCCGGAACCAGAATTTCCAACCACCGTGATTAGGTTATGACTTTTGAGCTTTTCCTCAACCACTTCACTCGCTCTTGTAGGAATGAAGGCAATGTCTTCTTCTCTCCAGTTGTCAAGAATTTCTTTTACCAGTGGGTTTTCTGTAACAGATATGTACTTTTAAAATAAAAAAAGTGTAATAATTGGGTTATTCTGCCTTAGCCACATTTGTTTAATTTGCATTAATTTTTTTAAAATTAATTACCTTTGTTGTTGGATTTCGTTTTCAATTCTAGCATATCCTGTTCTATAGAAGATATCTTTTCCATAACACATTGATTATTCTTATAATCTTCCCTAAGTTTTTCTATGATTGTTGATTCATACTCCTCTTCTAATGCCTGACTTTGAATATTACTTAGTCCAGACATGTAGTTCATCTTTGTGTACGTTTGCAGTCTTTGGCAGATATCAGTTATGAGAGACCACGTGTCATCAAAATCTGTCTGTGGGATAGAAGCCGAGCTGATGTGTCCAGACATGTTATTTCTTATCATCCTGATCCTCTCAATATCGTCGCCGATCGTTGTTTCTCCGACTGACGGCATGATGTTTCCACCCCAACCCTTCGTTGGATGTGGAATCGCTGTACATATATTTCTTATCAGTGTATATAACAATGTTATATCAAATTCTTTATAACCATCTGTTTTGGCACCTAAAAGACGAAGTTCTTGCTCGGGGCGTATTTTCTTATAAATCGATGATGACTTCACTTTGTTGTAGACAAGACCAGGAGGTACCTCCATTTCTAAGACATCTCTACAGGCCTGGGTCAATTCTTCGTTTATTGCCATTCCTAGTTTGGCAAACCTGGAACGGTCACCAGGGTCTGGTCCAGAAGCCATTCTTTGGTATTTTACAGTTTAAAAACACCCTAAAATGAAAATTCAATATTTGATCGATGTTATCGATAATTTATGTCTTATATACTCAGCAGAATTATATTTTTTTATCGTTAAGAAATTTTCAAAATGTTTTGGACATTATTATCATTTAGTATCGATATATTATTTTTTAGTAAGATTCAAATATGATCACATTGTAAATAGGAAGTATTACAAAGAATAAATTAACTTTATGCCCTATTTTGAATTTTTGTGTGTGATTACTCCACCATACTGTAAATGAAGAGAATCTTAAATATTTTACAAGCAATACATGAAACTATGTTGATATAATTATATTTGATAGAAATTTGTACAAAAGCAATGCCATGCTTCAACAAATAAATATTGAAGCAACGAAATATTACTCTCTGCATCTGTCATTTTACCCGGATCATTTGAATGATCATTTGGTCATGTGACCAACATCAGTATTGATTGGATGCAGGGCTATCAGTTAAATTGAGTATAAGCTAAGTTGATCGTCTCGTCTTCTTTCCTTTAAAGGTACTTGCACACAGATTTGAAGTTATTATTTTCTCTATAATATTAAGACTTATATATTTTAATAGCATTTCACACAAAAATTAATTAAAAATCTTATTTCGTTTAAAAGATATTGAAATTTCAATTTTTTCGGCGGGTTTGATTGACATATCCTTGCACTCTCACAAATTTAATTTTATTCTTAATCCTTAGGAAAAGTGGCAATCTCGTTTTGTATAAATGAAAAATATTAATACTATAATCCAGAAAATTCAGAGTAGACACGTTCGAAAGCAAAACAAACACACAATATATTGTCAGTCCGTTCAGTTATGGTAAGCAGACAGTGACGATTGAACGCACCCGGTGAATTCTAAATACAAACAATAACAGAACTCGAGCCCTGTTTACAAAAACTGTGTACATAACACGAGTGTGCTCGATTTGCTAAACTTTGTACGCATCTCTTTGTTCGGAATGACGATACTTGTGAAGGTGTTTTGCTTTCTAACATTTCTACTCTGAATAAAATTATTTTTTCTTGATATAAGTTTAATATTTCTCATTAATACATATCAAAATTGCGACTTTTCCTAAGGATTAATAATAAAGTTAAAATTTGTGAAAGTGCAAGGATATGTCAATCAAACCCGCCAAAAAATTTAAAGTTTTAATAACTTTTAAATGAAATAAGATTTTTAATGAATTTTTGTGTTAAATGCTATTAAAATATATAATTCGTGATATTATACAGAAAAAATGAAAAAATATTAACTTCAAATCTGTGTCCAAGTACCTTTAAATGTAATCGGTCTCTTATGTTAGAGATTATTTTATTTGGAAATTCCAATTTGAATATATCAAAATAGAACCTGATACGTGTACATGTATATACCAATACCTGTGACGTAAGATGAGATTCGTTACCCAATAAATGTTGTCCATGGAAACAATGCTTCCATAACAACGCGAAGCGGTTTATAAGAAAGCGTAAACTGCTCCAAGTTTTGTTATATCGGATAACATAAGTTGAAATTAGCTTCATTCCTTATAATTAAATTCAGTGTAGACAATAAGACAATATTTCCTCCGAAAAAAGGCTTCAAAGTGAGCATTATTTTAAAAGTAACGTTAAGCAGAGTAATATGTTTTTGACGTAACTCATTGTGACGTAGGCAAGTTATGTTATCCAAAATGTTATATGTTCCTCTGAATGATTTAGCCAATGAAATTGCTTGATACAAGTGAAATTAAATTATATAAGAATACAAAATTTTAAAATGGCGGTCTATGATCGATTTTTTTCACGGGTTTAAAGTTGTGCCAGGTATTAGACTGTAAATTTCAGATTATCTTTACATAATTGTATAACTGATTCTCTATTTAAACTATAAGAATACTTACAGATTTTAAGAGTATAATTCATGTAAATAACATCCAGGACATAGTTAAAAAGATTTAGCATGTTTTGTCCACATTGTTAATACATACAACAGAATTTAACTGGATCAGGTTCTATCAAGTATCTTGGGTCGGTGCCAATGTTATTTTCATTGAAAAAGAAAAACCGCGGGTATTCCCCACTGAACTAAATGATGACCTTTAATGTATGTTTTAAAGGGTACTGTGCACAACCGTAGTGTACTGAGTAGCAATATGTTTATTTTAAAATAGCCTGTTTTGAAAAGAGGTTTAAATGGTATAATGTTTAAATGAATCTGTATATCGTGCTTTTTTACATTGCAAATAAGTGTCATGCCAAATTTTAACGCATATCATTTAACAAGAAAACTGCAAACCTCAGTTAGTGTTAAACAGATTATGCATTTCAATACAGAAATATCGATATATTACGAACAAATGTAACCAAAAACGGAGATCAGTCATTGTAGTTTATTGTATTGAAAGTAGATTATTGAATTCTACAATTTTATTCGGATTTGATAGATAAAAATCCCCAAAAGATACCTCAAAGCCACTTCGTGTCGTAGTCACTATGGATACGCTACAATACATTTCAATGGGCATTTAAACGGGCAAAGGGATTTGAGAAGGGAAATGGAAGGAAAATGAAATAGAAAAGTCAACAAATTATATACCATCTTTTATGAATGGTTTAAAAAAATGCATTGTTTCCCACGTATATTTACAGACAGCTTTGCGCATTATATTGTGGGAGTCCTCCTTAAGTCTGTAAGACTGAATGAAATACAAGGTAGCTCTAAAAAAGCACTTTCCTCCCCTTTAATTTTTTTTTCAACCCTAGGGTTTGTTTTATTACTTCTATAAGGCTAGTTCAACTCCTGACAAATGTGTTTTCATATTATAGGTCAGAGGGATATAACAATACTGTAATTGTTCGATCCCAACAAGATCACATCATCATTTGATTCAACAGTAGTTTCCACCAATAACTCAGTCGTCCGCGTGTCGAAGTGGTTAGAGCATCTTCTCTAGAGTCGCAAAGTAAGGAGTCAATCCTTACGTCGCGGGGTTTGAATCACTCTGTGGGATGTGGAGACCAATTCTTCGGATGAGACCTATAAATCGAGGTCCCGTGTCGCTGTAGGTGCTGGAACGAAAGGGATTCCTCCCTACTCAATGGAACTGATTTCATAGTATAGGACAAAATTTCAGCTCTCCGACGGCAAATGGTGGCGTCTCCATATATGTGTAAAATTCTCGAGAGGGACGTTTAACAATAAACAATTAATTAATCCACCAATAACTCTGAACTTTTAGGCAATTTTCTTGTTTCCATTTCCTCCTATAGCAAAGTGCATATACAGATATTTGAATAAAATTCATTTCTCAGGTTACACCGCTCAAAGTACATTCAACACTCTCTTAACGTCTTAATGAAAATGAAAGAGCAAGACGTTGAAAATAGAAATGTACTTCATATAGATTTTGAAATAAAATCCTTGTACTCCTTCCGGTCATACATAACATTCCATCAGAAGACCTAGAATTGGAATAAAAAGCACAAAAAAACCTACTATCTATAGATCCAATAACAGGGAATTTCCACCAAAGCATATAAAACAGCCATAAGTGTCTGTAAGCGCACTCTGAACTGGAGTGATAGAATTTGTCTAGTGGTAGTGCATAAAACCCTGTACAGTTTAAGCAACCATTTGGCATAAAAACATTTGCAATTGACTCATTTGCATGGAATTGGTATGACCGATTAAATCGATCAAAGAGTCGTGGTAATTCCACAACAATCATATATATCACTGATTGAGGAGCTCCTTTGGAGATATGTATACATTCATCACCTGTCATGAAAATCTTATTCATATCCATTGTTCTCCAGCTCCTAGTATTTTTAAGCTTGTGATAAGATAACCCTGCTTAACAATTAGCAACGCATTGTGTCCAAACATTTTTTAGGTATAGAGTGAACCTGATAAAATGAACCCTGTAATGAGTAATACATGTCATAGTAAACTTTCTCCCATGATCTCTGTCAACACTGATAATTTCCTTCGTTCAAATTCTCTTCACCTCATTCTCTAAAATTGCTTTTTTCTTAATATTCTCTTTTAAATCTGTTTTTCTTTCAGATTCTCTATTGTATTCGTTCAAATATCCCTTTGATATTCGTTCAGTTTCCGTTTTAATATTTGTCAAATATCCCTCATCTTTTGAAATACTACTGGTCCCCCTTCCTGGGTTACGTGCTGGATCAGAAATGGGCCTTTTGTCCGATCCAGGTGACCTTTGTGGAACACAAACCCAAGGTGAGGAGTCAGGGGATTGTGCCTTGTCCTTGTCATGGACAAACAGACGACTTACCCGAGGAGATGCCAACCTCTGAGCAGGTGACTGCATCCTCAACTAACGCGAGGCATGCACCCTGGCCAGGGGTTTTTCTCTGTGGATGGAAACCCCATCGAAACACTTACTGAGAGGAGGTAATACAGCGCCAGTAAGTATTATCCTGGAAAAAAAGTGACATCATTCTGATTCCCTTGAAATCATTCTGCTCTTAATTGTAAAGATTAAATGAATAATCTCCTTTTTATTAAAAAATATACTATTTCTCGTATTTTAAAGCATATATTAATTAACGGATTTATCGTGTTTGCAGTTGTGTGTCAATTCAAATAAAAACCACTATAGAGAACATAATAATCGCTTGCATATTCGAAAAATTTAACTTTCATTTTCGCTTTGATAATCTAAAAATATCATTTGAACGTAAAATATTTAGATACAGTACGCATATTGTATTGAAAATCTTAATAGAAACTTGTAAGACTAAAACTGATATTAACCATCAAAATTCCCATGGTTTGATAAAAAAGATCAACAATTCAGACTTAAGGTATCTTGGAAGCAAGGTACAATAACTCATGTTCGGAACTAGAGAAGGGGGTCGTTGGATCCCCCCTCTTGGAATTTGCAAAGAAAAAAATACAATATGACAATTTATAAGAAAAATAACTCGACTGTTATTATGTTATACATATTTCTGACTGATTTTTTTTTATGTATTATTATCTTATCAAATGTCATGATTATTACGTGGTTAAAATCAAGTTACAAATTAATAATATTCGAGTTTCGAAACGAATTTAAACAGGAACGATTTGTTTAAAATCCTATAACGAGTCATTGACGTCACAATTTGTCATAATGCTAAAGCATCGTCATTAACTAAGTCATCGGCTTTAGTATAGCTCTGCTTCAGACCCAATATGACAGAATGTCTCTCAAAATCGATTCCAAGTAAATATTTACAGAATAATTCTCTAAGCTGTTTTGCTGAGAGCAGCAGAAAAAGGCTAACAAGTCTTGCGGTTCGATGTATCTTTGAGATATACAAGATTGAAGAAAGACTATACCTATGATCTGAGTAAAATGAGGTCCGAAATATTGCCAAGGGTGGTAATCTGGACAAAATTGCCGAGGCGATTTACCCAGTAGATGGCCCAGAAAATATTTGTCCTTTGAAAGTGTACGGGGATGGTATTTGCTTCTATAGAGCCCTCTTAAATGCCATTTTTGGACATGAAGAGAGACATATCGAACATCGTGTCATGACCGTATTAGAACATGCAAGAAAATCGAGAAAATATGCGTCACAGGCAACCAACGACAAGATGTGTTCTCATCCCCAAAGAGTACAATATGTTGTGGCACGGTGGTTGTGGAGACGCAGAATCGGACAGATAACTTGTTCCGGGGAATTTTCTCAAGTCGATTCAGAAGGAAACTCTAAGTTCAATCAGGGGAATATTATTCTTTAATTTGTTTTCCGCAGTGGCAAATACCCTGAATCATACAATATATAGCATCTACCCAACAATACAAAATGTTACTGTAAACAGAAATTATCTTAATCAAGAAATAAGACCATTGTCACATAAAAAGATATGTTAAAGTTCCCCCATCTACATCATGTGGTAACTCTAAAAATAGAAATCCAATCAATTGGTCACAAAATTATTTTGAAGTTTGTTTCCCAGTTTTACCTACTGATTGCAACTCCAATGAAATAAAGGAGCCTGTCCCTAAAAGTTAAAACCTTGCATTGTATTGACTTAGATGATACCCCTTAGGACACCTTGTACAAAATGAAAAAAAAAACGGATAATAAATCTGATAACAATGAATTTATTAAAACGACAGAAGATGATAAAGGTAGAACATCTCTTGACAATTAAGGTTATTCTGATCTTGGTAAAATTGTCACTGGTGCAATAGTGTCCTCAGCTGAAAAGATAAGTTATATTCAGAATAAACCCTTGTCAGACTATATCGCTAAGTTTAAAACAGGTTGTACTCAATCAACGACTACGGGTGAACTCAAAAAGACTTTATCATTTCAATGTTCTTGGATGAAGCAGTTTCATGGTTGACCTTCAGCAAACTGTTAATTGGCGGTTTATGTATGTTATGTGTCACGTTCCTTCAGTCAGATGTCCAACATCAAAATGCGTTTATTACGCAACCATTTACTGCTTATAAGAAAGCCCTTGGAAAAACATCTGCCCTTTTAAAGCATCAAAATTCACACCACCACAAGAATGATTATATTGTTTATCACACAGCGATGAAGACACCGGAAGTTCCATCTTATTAATGTCTATCTCATATATATGACTACTAATAAACTAAAGCTTTACAAGGGAATTGGTTCTTTCAACCTGGCGAATCAGTTTAGTGTAAAATAGGAATTCACTATCTTTCAGTTTTCTGTTCAAACATGGATAGCAATAGCAATCAGAAACTCACGTACGCATAAATGCACACATGGAACAATTATTTTAAAATATTCTATACAATGGCTTTTCAATAAATAATATCCTTGATGCTTCGAAAGGAACATACCTAAAAACGCTTTGTCATGATTTAAAATTTTTCTACATAGTTTTCCTAATCAATTAATGTTTTTATACAAGTACGCAATGTTTTTATAGAATTTCTGATAGCTTTAGAACACAATTTTGAGTATGATCCTTTGTATACTAGAATATGGCGGATCCTATTATTTCATGGACTTGTTTCGTCATTCTAAAAGGTATTTTTTTCAAGTTTGGCAAACGAAACAAGTTAAATGGTGAAATTAAAGTTCTTGCGAATATTATTGATGTTTTTTTGAAGATTTGCTTTATCCAACGAGTTGCAATGGTGTATATAATCGAAAGGCTTGTTAAGAGAATATACACCATTTCAACGAGTTGGATAAAGTTAATATCAAATCACACAATTATAGATGTGCTTTGTATCTCATACGACTCTCGTTTTAACAAAACTTTGAGGTTCCCCCTGCGAAACTACATGATGACTGCTTATTCAAATTGATGACGTATATCTTGATGACGTAGCACCATTGATGTTGAATTGCCTCGAAAGAATGTAGATCGTGTTCAAAATTAAGAATTTTTGCTCTCTGGGTCTTTGAAATCATTATGTGACAATTTCTGGAGCTTACATCAAACGAACTTCTGACTGAAAGTTGTAAGGACCATTGGATCGTGGAAATGTACTCTGGACGATGGCAGTATAAAACATGTTATAGGCAAGGCTAGGTGCCTACTTGTAGATTCATTGTTGATCCATGGTAAGTTACATCTACATTATTAGGTAGGCATACGTAGTATAATATAAAAAAGCATTGTTCAATATTTTAAAGGAATCTTATAACAACAACTTAACTGCTAGGTTTTACTTTCTTTGAAAACGATTTAAAAGGGGGGATCTGTCTTCAAGTAGCCAACACAGGTTCCTTATTGAAATAAAACACTTCTTAGACATTTTCGAATCTTTTTCTTGCTTGTAACGATATTATTGCTCTTTATCATTCATTTTATTAGGGCAATAATTTTCACAAATAAAAGATTCAAAGTCTTGAAGCGAGGGATCGTGTCAAAACCGGAAGTGCCATTATATTTTTACAAGAGAATGAAACTTTTTAAAAAATAATTTGTATTAACCTGAAAATGTGAATTTGTAAATATATGTCAAATTATTTTATTCAGGCTGGGAAAATAAGGTAATCCTCAATTCTATTTTTTATTTTTTTTTTATGCTGTCTTAGTCAATTAATTATAATCAACTTGTACAATCTTAGGACCGCATTGGAAATAAGCATACTTTATATATTGCTTTCATGGGTTATCCTTGGCAAAGATTGATTTAAAATATGTTTTTTTGTGTCGTATGTGATAAGATCTGGTTCCGAGATCTTTATAATCCTGTGATAATGATAACTGTGATAATACCTTGAGTGATGATTGTTTTAATGTGATAGCTACATGTATGTGCTAGAACTTTTAAGCGATTCCTTCTTAATTTTTGAATAGAATTTGTATTATGATTTGTAATGAATTTGACTCTTTGCCTGAATAAACATAATAATAATAATAATAATAATAATAATAATAATAATTGATAAATCATTTACCCGTGGATAAAGCAAAAGTTAATCTTATGGCCTGTATCACCAACAAGTATGAGATAAGTTCGGTAAAATAGTGATTCGATGAATGTTTGAATGAATAATATCAAATAGACATTTATTCTTATTTACTTGTTATTATTGATGAATGTTATTTGAAATTAATTATGAGCTAGGCACATATTGTTCACTTCGTACCAAATTTCCTCCACGTTTTGAGGGATACGTAATGTAAACACACAATTAATTGGTCTACAATATTACTAAGTTATCCAGGTTCATTCAAGGGTGAACGGGGATTAACCCTGGGTTTTTTTTCCATACACCCTGAGGCCGAAGACCTGGATAACGAAATTTCATAAAAATTCTTTGTAAACATCAGAAGGTATGGTTTCCATACAAATATTGCCTTGTGATTTTCTAAAAAATGAAACTGGTGTTAAAGTTCAAAAGTCATGCTTTTTAAATAATTGAAATTCAATGCAGAAAAATCATACAAGTCATTTTTTCTCACATGTGTTTTTAAATCCTAATTATGACGTCATAAACATGTGCATTTTCCCGTATTTTCTAAAAAAGTTGCAGAAGACACCAATTTTCAACGAAATTTTCTTTCAGATAACACTGTCCACATGCATCGCCCACATAGATCTTGAGATATGTGATTTGTTATCCAATTTTGCACAAAATATAAAAAAAATAACATGGGCGACGGCTGTGGACACTGTTTTCTAAAGGAAAATCACCTTTGAAATGTGCCATTTTGAGACTTTTTCTGTTGAAAAATAGGGAAATGCTTCACATTAACGACGTCATATATGCAGTTTGGTAAACCTTCATGCTATATTCTATCCTGATTTATCAATGTCATTTATTGTCATCTCCCTCGGGAGATGACACATTAAGATTGTATGCCGGAAGTGAAGTCCTAGTGTAAGCCTCCATTAATCTTTCGGGAGTCCTCGATGTTTTACAGAGTTCCAAGTAGCCTGTAAACTGGTTTTCTTTTAGAAGAACTAGCTTAGGAGTGTGTGATCTACTTTCGGTTTAGGCCTAATCGAAAGCCAAAGAAAATTTAGAAAAGAAGTACGATGCTTATAAATATCTATAGTTTCGGTGTGTCGTATATATATTGATTCTCAGTACTATACCTTATTAAATGGGTACGCCACACAAGGAGAATTGACAATGACGTGATTTCTATATATAGATTTGTTGACGGGAAGGGAAAACTGGTTCTCGCACAAAAGAACAAGCTTACAATTAGCTAGATTCTGCAAAAAATGAATGAAGAGTGGTCAACGCTAATTTTATGTTAATTTTTTAGTCTGTAATTGGATTTATTAATTAATTCCTGTCAAACTTTAATGATTAGCTGCTTTTAAATGAATGATAATTATTGTTGATAATTCCGTATTGTGTTAAGAAAATGTAGTTCAAGGAAAGTATTTGAATTTAAGCAAATTGTAAACACCCAGAATCACAAAGACCGCTAGAATGAAATTTCACCAAAAATCTCCTTGGGTGCTATATACTGCGGCCAAAAGAAACTGCGTACTTTACTGTGCAGTTTGCTGAATAAGTCATTTGGGAACTTCAGGTGTAATAAACCATATATTCATTGCATTAAAATATCTCCCTTTCTGTTTTATTTCCTTGACATTATTGATACCAAAGAGATGACATTTCAGGCTTTCTGGAAAGCCAAACTTGTTTAACTAATATTTAAGTCAATTTCAAAACTTTTTGATGTCATTACATTTTTAGGGCGCAATAAAGCTAAAACCATACCTTCTTCTTTGAAAATGTAGATAAATAATAAATCCATTTACTGATAATTAGGGTTAAACCTTACAATAACACTCAGCTTTTCATACTACTGTACAGTACTAAGCAGTAAAAGCTGAAAAGAACATCCGGAATACCTCGAATGAGTATAATAGTTAACTACATCCGAAGTTTTCCAGCCATATATTAGCCTGGTCCCCTGTCACATCCTTACCAAGGCAGAAGACGCGGAGTATACGAAGCAAAACAAGGACAAGAAACCAGGCTATTCAGCTATTTGAAGTTATATGGCGACAAATCGTCATGCATTCGACGTCGTAAAGGGTGTAAAGGCTTTATATACGAACTACGAGGTATCTAACGGTCTGACGCCTGCGGTCTCACTCACGGTGAGGTCCACCAGTGGCCTGAGCTTGATATTTATAACTTCCGACATTATCATTAACAAATTTATGGTGCATATTGTATTGGGTTTTGTATATATTAGCAAAACATTCCTATACAAGTAGTTGTTTGCTATAATCTGTATTGAGAAATTAGCTTTTTGTTCCTGCACAATTAGTTGTTTTTTATGATCTTTGAATGTTATGAATAAATGCTTGACGCATTGTATTGAGAAATTAGCATAACTTTTTGTCCCT
>NW_026930329.1:0-40827 GCF_032062105.1 Saccostrea cuccullata
GTATTCTATTCCAGGGATGTGATGGTTTGTCTGAGGATAAAGAACATGTTACCTGTCTCCTCTGTCAACCTTAGACTGAAGTTTGGGGTCCCTCAGTCTGTGTCTAAGTAAGTTATCTAACTGAATTTACGTGTTTATGGTGATAGAATGTAAAATTAGAGTTAAGATACAATCTTTAAAGTAATATACGCCGTATGGATGCCGATTTGTATGTAAAACAAAATGATTAAATGATCTGAAACACATAAAGTGTAATGAAAAAATAATATTTCCACAAAATTTAACTATAAAACTCGTTGTAATAACAGAACAATAAAGCAATATCTGCAATCAAGAATTCAGTCTTTTCATGAATATTGATAAAGGAAGTGCGTAAACAGTAGGTCTAAATATAGACACGTATGTCCATGGGAAATTATAGACAACGAGACACGTTGCATTTTGACAACGATTATTAATAAAAGGTTAATATGCGTCATAACAGAGTATAGATGGTTGATACTGATTACATTTAAAGATAAGTTATATTAATAGTAACACGCCATCTATGTCAAAAGTGAGTTGTATCTCAAAGGGCTTACCTCGTTTTCTTGACGCCGTGTTTGTTTATCAATCTAAAAGTAGCGACGGCGTCACGTGGTGGATTTACTTAAAAATAGACATTATTCTCCTTGCAGGATAATAAATAATTATAATTTGATAACTTTATAACGAATTTTATTTAAATGGTGTAATTTATAGCATTTTCGTAACTTTTATTGGTAAACAAAATGCATAAATTTCCAGCCGTATTTTAAAATGGCGCACGTTATAGCGTATATTACTTTAATACATAAATGCATAGATGACTTATGCAATAAAACTGGATGTATGTAGAAACCTAGCAATTTTTAATTGATTAATTTTATAAATATTGTATACTTTTGCTGCAAGTATATTATTGTATCCTTTATTTTTAATTAACTAGCATTTCTCAGCACCTAGACAGCAGTGAGCAAACAGCCACACTGGAAAAGGCAGACAGTACTATTTTATGGAAATTAAAATCATTGGCTCCTCACACTGAATCCGTCGCTCAGTTTAGGGTAGGTCAAATCAACATGTACATACAAACTTGGTTTAAAGTAATATACGCCGTATGGATGCCGATTTGTATGTAAAACAAAATGATTAAATGATCTGAAACACATAAAGTGTAATGAAAAAATAATATTTCCACAAAATTTAACTATAAAACTCGTTGTAATAACAGAACAATAAAGCAATATCTGCAATCAAGAATTCAGTCTTTTCATGAATATTGATAAAGGAAGTGCGTAAACAGTAGGTCTAAATATAGACACGTATGTCCATGGGAAATTATAGACAACGAGACACGTTGCATTTTGACAACGATTATTAATAAAAGGTTAATATGCGTCATAACAGAGTATAGATGGTTGATACTGATTACATTTAAAGATAAGTTATATTAATAGTAACACGCCATCTATGTCAAAAGTGAGTTGTATCTCAAAGGGCTTACCTCGTTTTCTTGACGCCGTGTTTGTTTATCAATCTAAAAGTAGCGACGGCGTCACGTGGTGGATTTACTTAAAAATAGACATTATTCTCCTTGCAGGATAATAAATAATTATAATTTGATAACTTTATAACGAATTTTATTTAAATGGTGTAATTTACAGCATTTTCGTAACTTTTATTGGTAAACAAAATGCATAAATTTCCAGCCGTATTTTAAAATGGCGCACGTTATAGCGTATATTACTTTAAATTCATGTGAATCTTTTTTTTTTTATTAGATGTCATTGTTTTATTGATGGTTGAATCAGCGTTTTGTAAGCAGTTTTGCAAAGTACAACAAACTTTCAGTTGGGCAGAAAATTTAACTTTTTATTTTAAATAAAATTCTAATCGGGTTTGAGGAAGTCCAAAGAATATTTTAGTCTTGAATTTTTGATATAAAGGTTTTACTGCTTTGGACTATTAATACCTTATCCATGTACATGTATAATGTACCATTTATTTTTCTACTTCATTCTTGTTTTTAGTTGATTAGTCAAAGCGGTGCACTAAACAGGGAAGATGTTGGACCTCTTAGAATGGAGTTTGAGATTTCTGGCCATTTACTATCAGGGATGAAGATAAAAACTGTGAAAATTGTGAATCAAGAGCAGACAACTCCACAGAAGTGGCTGAGATACATAACTGTCAGTGATTCATTTCTTGTTAAACTTGTGTAGCAATGATACTAAAGAGTAGATATTATATTATTATAAGAAAATATGTGCAGTCTATTTTTATGCTAACTTAACAAAATTTCCTTGATCATTACAATTTGTACAAAATGTTTTTGTGATAGATACATGTAATTTAAATCTCTCAATTTGTAGAAAACTTGGATATCCTCAATCAGATGTTTTAGATGAAGTTAAGTACAATGTAAGATACTGATGACAACAACTTTACTATATTGTTTCACAAAGCCTGTTTACCACTTTCTGATAAAATAATCACAAACTTGTTGCACATCGTAATTATTATCTCATTATATCTCACTGATAAAGAAAAAAATGTTGATCATTACAAGTCCAATGTTTATATGAACGTTCTTCTAAATATGTTATAAATTGTATGCTTTGATATGGCGAAATAGTAAACAGAAATATTGCATAATTAAATTGAAGAATCAGCATTCTGGGCAGTTTATCTTATCACATGTTATGGAGTTTGTGGATTTGGGATATATTCATGGTATATAAAAGCAACAACCATTAACCCCTCATGAAAATAATTAAGTGATTACATATTGACCATTTGCAGAGAATACTAATAAAATTAATCTTGACCCCCACCCACCCGCTCAATGGAAAATAAACTCTTAGAGTAGGAGGAGGCCAGTCACAAACTTCGTTACATGAATTTCTGGTTTCTGCCCTGAAACGTCATGGTGAATATTTTAATATTTTACCAATGACAGGTTGAAGGAGGGGGGTGATGAGTATTTTATATTATGCATCAGCACCTATTTATTTATTTCTCATATATGTACTGAGAATTTCGTCCACCTGATCAATAAATGGGGAATACATTGTATGATGAATGTGATGGGTTGACAAGGGATGCTTCCTCCTGATTCCACATCTGGAAATTCCAGATTGTCGTTCAGATCCTCTGAAAAAAATGTGATAACAGTAATTTTTGATAGGAAAGTTTGTGTAGAAAGTCATTTTTGCATGTTAATTTTTGATATTTTATTATCATAAGTAATTCAGACTGGGTTTTTAATGAATGGTTTCTGATTTAAAAGTATGTCTTGAAAGAATTTAGCAGCAATAGTGGAAAGTTGTGTAAAAATAATTGATAATGGACAATATTTTCATATTAAGTTTACTTCTGATATTTTTCTCTCATTTTTCCGACAGAAATTTGGAAATTCTTTAGTTTAACATTTAGTTAGTGACATATCAATGAAGTAAGGAACGAGATTGGGAAAAGAAACTTGCCATGTCAACTCAGGATATTTTATATATGAGGCAATAATATTCAGCCTAATTTAAGATTACGGATTAATATAATTACAATATCATTTTAGAATAATGCCGTTTTCCATATCATTACACCACCGCCAACAAATTCGTTCAATGTCCTGTAGGCAGTTTTCTGTCTAATGTTTATTAAGTAGCCTTAGCACTCTTAAACTTATAACAAATTTTCTGACAAATATTCTGGACTAGTAGCTTAGCTTGTAGTATAGCTGATTAGCGGGATTGCTATGACCATACTCTGTTAATTTGAAATTTTGAAGTCGATATTTGTGAGGTTGTGGGGTCAGAACAATGGCTTGATTAATCCTCTTACAACAATTCCAGTATTTCGTATCTTATATTGAATCACACACAACATTCTTAAGAATTCTTAAGAATGTATAATGAAATAAAATTACTTTTAAAACAATGAAATCGTTTTTGATGACAAATTAACAAAAATTTCATCCCTATAAAATGTGTGCTTCTGTAGTAGAGCTACTCGTAATTTAATCACAGGAAGCAAAGATGTAAATTTTGATGAACCTTGTTCATATCGTAGAATTAGGTGGGTATAGTTATGTTGTATCTGGCTCTTATTCATTCATCTTTTTGAATACAATGTATATTACTAAATAAATTTCCCGCTATATATTTTACATTTACCAACCACTTTAATAACATTTCTTGGTATCTGATATTGTCATTTAATTATTTCCCTATATTCTACAGATTTTACCATGTCCTTAAGGATTTTTGTGGCGTGGTATCAGAGGAATCGTTACAAGAAAATCTTCTCTTGGTTCTAGAGGTTCTCAATATATTTCTGGTGAGTGCACTAACAGAAGTTACTAAAGCCATCATCTTCAGTACAATCAACATATTAAATGTGATATGGAAAAGGTTAAATATTATCATTCCCTTGCAACAGAGTTGAAGGGGATACTATAGTATAGTAATGTAATCATGTGGGTTTGTGGGTGAGAGGGTGAGCAAGTCTGTGTGAAACAAAAATGTCAGGAATTGATGTAGAATGTTGCCCTCATATATTGCCTTGATATAAAGATACTGTAGATCACTTTATTTTTCGCGACACCTTATTTTCGCGAAATGGTCTTAAATTATTCATTAGCGAGACAAAGAATTCACTATTAGTGGTCATTGCTCCATGTAATCTTAAGGAATTCTATTATACGCTAGAATGAAATCTTCGCGAGCGTAATTACGCGAAACGAATGTTCTCGCGAATAAAATGTGATTTACAGTATTCTCTTTACTACATGGTGCTCTGCTTTATTGGTGCATTTATACCCTATATACAGATTGTAGTTTTCATAATCCTTTGAAACAGGACTTTGGATATGTCCAGCTATCCACTACAGATAAACTACAGCCTCATATCCAATCCACACCGGTACTGACCAGAATAAAGAGGCAGCCAACACAGCATATTACATCACGGGTGGTGAGTAAAGTTAAAAATAACCAACACAGGATATTACATCACGGGTGGTGAGTAAAGTTAAAAATAACCAATACAGGATATTACATCACGGGTGGTGAGTAAAGTTAAAATTAACCAATACAGGATATTACATCACAGATGTAATTAACAATAACAAGCACAGGATATTACATCAGACGTGTTGAGTGCAATTAAAAAATGCTTCCCTATGTTGCAATCGTGTAATGTGATTCCTAGTTTGGTGTGATCTCTAGCTTTGTGGAAACACATTTTCATACGGGGTTAATTTTTGTTGCTTTTATGATATGAAGAGACAGAAAATTTCATGTCCTCCAAGAAATTTTAACTCACTTACAAATCCAAAAGGAATTCATAGGACTTGTCATTAAAAATTTATAAAGTTCATGCTTTTTCTAATTCAATGAATCTGAAAATAAATTCCACAGAAGAGGTAATTTTTCCATTATAAATTATAAAATTTGACCCTACGAAAATAATTTATTTTACCCTTACATTATCATAATTCTTTAAGTGGATATTTCTTGTGATTATACAATGTTAATTATATTCATTAAGAAAACTTTGGCAATATTTGAAATATTTCAAATACTTCTGTTTTCAGTTTGGCATAGAAACAAAAACCAGCCCTATCCCAGCCACAGACAGACCTGTCATAAGTTCCTCTGTCCAGAAGGTAGGCATACTTCAGTACAGAAAACATATAATAGAACAAAAAGTCAGTCTCTTGGAGAAGTATTTTGGACCTAAAATACAACAATTGTTAATTCTTAATGATTCTTTGAAGTCGGTAAAAATTTCGCTAACAGTAAAATTAAGTAAATTAATTTGAATCATTGTTAATTGTTTTTCCTCAGTTTTACAGAGACCATTTTAAGACTTTCGAGACCTGAGTACTTAAAGCAAGCTTTTTTATCTTTATAAAAGCAATATGAGCTGCATTTTTGAAAATTCTATTTTGCTGTTAAAATGCTCTTATGATAAATTTATACATGTATTATAATCCTTTATATCCAATAAGACTCAAATGAAGTATACTGAAAGGAAAAAGAAACACATAATAGCTTTATAGTGGAAAATATTTAACTATGTGGCCGAAAATTATGAAAATTGGTCAGATGTGTAATTTGGTTACTGTGCACTAAAATTGCTGGTCAAAATTACTCGACCATGAAATGTATGGTGTCACG
The DNA here is from genome assembly GCF_032062105.1 of Saccostrea cuccullata. Lineage (NCBI taxonomy): Eukaryota > Metazoa > Mollusca > Bivalvia > Ostreida > Ostreidae > Saccostrea > Saccostrea cuccullata. The sequence goes on from NW_026930329.1 coordinate 6,201, forward strand.
TATGGGAAGTGATAAAAAGCCAAAAACACGTGCATGTTGATGATGACATTTTTGTGAACCCATTTTGTAGTGCCAATCAATGCATTAGAGTTCAGACATTGTTTTGCGATATTTGCAGTCAGTATAAATTTCTTGCAATCATGGTATGGCTGACAGAAGTTACATATAGGGTCTAGTAATTGAATTCCACTAGTGAGTAAAAAGGCAACAACATGTTGCAATGCAGTTTGTTTTTAAATTTTTTTAACTACAATAGTTTTTTCGGTTGTCAGAGAGTAACTTAAAAGGTTTCCAACCAACCATGAGGGTGACATTGGCGCGTAACAATGTCACATCAAGATAGGGCTTTTCATCATGCTACCTCGGTTATTGTCAAGTCATTATCACTGACACCGATATTTTTACAGCAGACAGTCAGACTCATATTTTAACCCTAATACTGACAGAACTCTCTGCTCTAATTTGGTAAGCAAGCTTGGCAACTTTACATCGATTTTAGTCTCACACGCGCACGTATGCGCTGTATGCGTAATGTTTTTAGCATGTTTACGCTGAGAAAATGTAGCCAGTGTTTGTCGATACTTCCTTACAAACATTCACATGTACCAAATCAGCTAGATAGTGTAAATTCTATCCTAAATCGAAAATTCGTGGGATTCATAGGGCGGGGGGTGGGGATTTGTTGGCTTTGGAATAACACAGATACTCTCAACCATTAACGACTATTGTTGGAAAGTTTGATTGATAATTCTATCAGTAACCCCCAAAAAAGATTCTAAAATTCTTCCCACTCTGATACGGATATAGAATATTCAGAAACAACTTTGAAATCTCTACACGAAACGGCAGGGAAAGAAACCTCCATTGCAACATCCGATCCAGTGGAATCTTCCGAGAAACCGAAAATATCAGAAGAAAATGTTGCCATTTTTAGGACACTCCGAAAACTTCATATCAAACTCCAAAGAACTAAAAGCCATGCCGCATACCTGATAAATGCCAACAACAGGACCTCATACCAAAAACACTAAGAGCCAAAATTGCTCCACAAATTCCAGACAGTAATGCTTTATTTCTCCTAAACTGGGAGGAAGCACATCTTAATTTTAGCCGCAGCCTCATCCACTTACTTTATGAATATTGGAATACTAGAATTAATACGATTAATACACAGATACTTGATTTAAAATTCCAGCTTAAAAACAAAGAAAACACTAACGAAATGGAACATATAAACGATCTATTAACTGCGATCCCAAACTTTATGAGGAAGAAGGAAGCCGATAATGAATAAACAAAAGCATTCAAGGACAATAAAAAATCCCAGTAATTGTTAACTACACCCCCCCCCCCTTTATGTAATGAACGAATTGAAGCAAGGATCAACATACCTTCCCATTTCGTCTGAACGAATTTCGTCATAAAACTTCAAGGAACGCTTGAACATTTTAAAGAAATTTGCGTTGTTGATATTAATAAATGTTAATTATTTTAATGTAATTTTACGAACAATTAGTACCCTCCATAAAATAGAACTATTTAGAAGTAGCAATTTATGAAACCAAATTACATTTTATGTTATCCCAACATTTATAGGAAATGTAATCTAATGTCCATTTGTATAATTTTACGCACTCTATATATACATGTACAAACCATCCGTATTTTTTCCATTGTGACGTCACAGTCTACCGGAACAGCTTGATGATGAAACAGAAGAATAATAATTCACACAATTCATGGACAATTTTATTAATCATAAAACAATAATTTTATTTACTGACTAAATCTTAAGTCAGAAAAACTTAAGAAGAAACGTAAATTGATTATATCTTGTATAAAGTGTCATTGTTAAGCAAGTCCGCAAATGTGCAAATACTCCGCATTTTATTTTGTATATAGCAACGCCATCCGCATTTTTGTGTGTATATAGCAACGTAATCCGCATTTTTTACTTCAGTAGATATATTTACATGCTTGATTGTTCTGATGACGACCGTCACAGGTCGAAACCGGTCAACAAAATAAATTTACTGCTGCATTCTCACGAAGTGTTGGTGATCTGTTTTATACTTTTAAGTTTATAACTTTAGTTACAGACCCTATTGAATACCTTTCGGTATCCACACGTGAGAATCTTCCGCAATTTTAACCTCAAGATGTTGGTCTCCAGCTTTTCTTTGTTTTGAATTCTATGAGAAAGATAAATGCTCTGATGAACTCAATGCACAAGAAAATCAAGGCTGTTACTGATGCGCAAGAGAGATGATGAGAATTTTTATTTTAATTTTGAGGGGTATCGACATATCAATTTCAATAACTCAGGATTTATCAGTCAAAGTCACACAAGATTTTGGTTACTTGTTGTTTAAAGTTGGATTAAATTGTTTGATAACAATACTGGAAAACATATTGGAAATAAAAATTTTAATCTTATTCAAAAGTTTATTATGCGTTTCTTTTTCCTTTCAGTATATTAATTTATTTCAGAAAAAATAATTATGTCTGTACAATGGAATGTATATGTAGTAATAGTAATCTATATTTTATAAGAAATCAATATTGTACAGAAGGAAAATAATGTAAATTTGCTTTAATCAAAGCTTTAAAAAGTTCTCTCATCGCAAATATGAAGTTCAAAAATGTTCTTTATTTCTGTAATTGAAATAGTTATTTATAATATTGCAACAAAACTTTCTGACATCAAATTTGCAGCTCATATTGCTTTAAATGAGAAAATGATCAGGAGCTGCCTTTTTTAGGGGGAGGTTGTCAAACAGTTTAGGATAAACAACATAAAAAAGTACTTCTCCAGGCACAAGTCGCCCGCTTGGCGCAGTGGTTAGAGCGTCTGCTCTAGAGTCGCAAAGTAAGAATTTAATCTTTACATCGCAGGTTCGAATCCCACTGTGGGACATGGAGACCGGTCCTTCGGATGAGACCGTATAAACCGAGGTCTCGTGTCGCAGTAGGTGCTGGCATGAAAAAGATCCCTCCCTGCTCAATGGCCCTGAGTGCCGAGTATAGGACAAAATTTGCAGCTCTCCACCGGCAAGTGGTGGCGTCTACATATGAGTGAAAAATTCTTGAGAGGGACTTTAAACAATATGCAATCAACCAATCAGTCTCCAGGCAGAACAGTCTAATACACTCCTCTGTTACAGACATCATCTCATATTGCTGTCCTAGTGTTTACATCAAAATAGAAATGAAGGGTGTATGTGTAAGAGAATGTTCTTGAACATATAAGGAATTTCAATATATTTTGTATAATTTCTGACTGAGTATATGTTTTACAATTTTTTTTGGAACATTTTCTCAAATTTTAATTGATATGACCTGATAACTTGAGTCAATATATTTTATTTCTTATTTATTATCGAACAACATACTCCCTAATGAAAAAGGGGAAAACTCATCAAGTGTTCCAGTTTGAAACATTTTCATAAAGATGATTTATTTTTTGTACGTCATGTAATACATTTAGAACACAAAGGTATGACACATTTATAACTTGCATTATGTTCATTCAGATTTTAATATATCAACATAATTATATTGCCTATACTAAATACTGATGGACTTCACTGCAGATATTTGATTTTCTTCACTTGTTTATTTCTCTCTTGAGCAACAAACAGATTATCAGTTGTGTCTGTACATAGTCCCCAGGGTCTACTCAGTCCACAGTCTATGTAACGGAGGAACTGTCCATCTTGGTCTATGATGTGGACACAGTCATTGTAAATATCAGCTGTAAGGATGTGACTCTGACTGTCTGTGGTGATTCCTTGTGGATAGAATGAATTGTTCTTTGAAGCAGGAATATGTCCAGTGTACTTGAATCTTAGTTTCCCAGCCTGATTGACCGCCACTACTGCTCCAACTTTACTGTCAGAGACACAAATATCCAGGTTCCTGTTCTCAGTAATGTATCTGCAACAGGGACCATAGGAATAGAGAGGTTTACATTTATCAAACTGAATGGTTTGTTTCTCTGTGGAGCCAGAGTAACGGACAACTTTTGTTTGTTTGTAATCATCACTGCTCATGATAACCAGGAGGTCACCAGAGGAGGTACTACAGACTCCGCCAAGTTTCCAGTTCTGTAGTCTGATCACCTCCTCTATCTTCTCATTCTTCACAATGCTCACAGTTCTATCTTTGAAATCAGTATAAACTAGATCTCCACTTTTTGTCACTGCTATGGAAGATGGCCAGTTCCCTGACTTGGTTATGATTGACTTGAGTAGTGATCCCTGATTGATGCTGAATAGTTTCAGTGTGTTGTCCTCTCCACTTGTCCAGATTTCTTCATCACTCAGACAGGCCACATTGTAAAGGTTATATTTATACCCAGTGTGAATGGTGGTGACTGTCTCTGGTTTATCAAGCAGCTGTTTGACTGGAGGAGAGGATCCGGCTTCTGGTAAATTCTGTGTTGTCTTCATACTGTAGCCATTCTTTTCTATAGATGGAGAAGTTGAAGATAAAGTTCCAAACAGTTTACTAAGTTTCTCTCCATTGATTCTTCCTTGAGTGAATGAGGGTGGGGAGAGAACAATTTTATATGGTAGTTGTTTATATTTATCTACGTTTAATGTAGCGCTAAATAGTTTTGAAATATCACAAGAAGTAAAAGCTTTGTCAATTGAATCGATTTCATCTTTGATTTGAATAATTTTCTTGTTTATTTCATCAAGATGTGTGTGTATAGTTTGTAACTGTGTGTTTTTCATCTCATCAACTTCAGCTTTAAGTTTCTTGACATGTTTGTCAATTTCTCTGTGCCAGTCCTCTCCATGTTTTGTTATGGATGTTGAGAGATCTCCATATTCCTTTTCTAACTGACTCATTCTGTTTTGTAAATCAGAGGCAATGTCTTGGTAGGTTGGATAAATGACATCATTTAATTCAGTTTGATCTTTGCTTAGTTTGTCTTTTTTTTCATCTAGAACTTCCAATATTTCAGATAATTTATGACCTAAATGTTGATCAGATGCAATACACTTATTGCAAACAGGGAAGTTACAGTGCTTACAGTACATTTTACATCTTTCTTTATCATGAGTTAAACACTCCGGGTAGAGGGGCTTGGATTTTCTGTCCTTGAAATCAACAATTTTATGAGGTTTTGAGAGATCAGCAGAAACATGTTCTCCTACACAAGCCTTACACAGGTTGACAAGACATGTATCACAGTGCATCTGTACCACAGCGGTCTCACACAGGTCACATCGCATCAAGTCCTTGGCATTGGTACGGGGGTCCATGATTAAACTTTTAACTCTGAAATATACAGTTAGTGTGACAATTATAAGTCAATTTATCTTATGAAAACTTAAATTTACATTAACCTTGTGAACTATATAACATATTGAACTCTGTTTTAACTTTCCTTGAACTTAGGTAAAATTACATTATCATCAGAAAGACAATATACGTACATGTAGTTCCATACGTAGAAAAAAAAATAGATACATCAATTGTACAGTGCTCAAACCTGGAGAGTGACAAGAGGGTCAAATGCCAATTCTGTACTAGATCATGCAAATAAAAATCGTTTGAGAAATAGCTAGCAATTCATTCTCACATAATAATGTTTCACACTTTTTTAATCAGTTTATGTCCAGAACTATAAAAAATAATTTCTCTATTTAGATCAAACGTTCTTGTTTTTGTTATCTTGTCCTTGGATCATTACAGAGATCAGCCATTTTTGAGTTGGCTCGCGTAGCGAGCTACTCCCTGTCGACATAGCCGTTTCAGAGCTGTAAAATTTTTCACGCATTCATTAAGGTGATCCATACGCCAAATATAATAGTTCTAGCAAAGGATGCTTTGGTTTGAGTGATTGTATAAACTTAAGAGGTAAAAACTGTTAAAATTTCATACTGTAACATTATTTATGCTTTCATGCTTTTAAAGACATTTTTGATTAAATACCTGTGCAATGAACAATTACTGCGTATGAATAAATGTTCAAGCATGTTAGGCGGATGTAATCTTCCCATCTGAAGTTTATTTATAATTGACCTAGAATACTCTCTAACACCTGCTGCTCTCATTAGCTGCAGCTAGTTGTTGTTGAAAATCTATGTTTAGAATCCAGATATGCTGTGGGAATCTTTAACCTAATTATTCCATAACACTGACCACTTCAGCTAATGTGCTTAAGTTCATTATAGAATCCAGTCAAAATAATACGGAAGCCCATTAGTGCCAACCTGTATATATAAAGGAAAAAGAATATACACTTTATTTATGAACCTAACATGGATCAGACATATAATATTCAATCTCTTAAGATGCAAAACAAACTGAATATATTAAGGTATGGTGCCCAGATGTATGAAAAAGCTCAACTCGCAGGCCCTTCAGGCCTTTGATTTTTCTTGCTCATACTTGATCAACCAACGCCTCAGTTATAGAAATAGGACACAAATCATGTTTTACCTGAATTCTTAAAATTGAATTTTCAAGGAAAATATTAGAACTTATAATAATGCAAATGTTACAAAATCAATGAAGATATTACCCGACTTTTGATGGTAATGGCAGGTGTCCTATCGATCCTGTAGCTCGGTATCTTTTAACTATGTCAAGTGACCCACATATCGTGTTTATACCTGTACAACGTTATTTTACTTCCATGTAGAAGGGATTTAAAATTTAAATTACTACGAAGTTATGCATATTTTTTCTGCACCTCTTTCATGGAGATAGAGAAGATTAAAAAATTGCAATTTAATTGTATCCATTATTTTCAATTTGCTTTGAAAAATTTATTTTACAAGTTAAAATTTCAGGATAAGAGAAAGAATAAACTATATGTGGATGTCATAGAAAAGATCACAAGTGTTATAAATGCTGATGTAAGTTTATTGATTTTTTGTTGTAATTTTGTTTCTTTTCAGTTTGTCTACTCTATATTTTAAACAATAGTAGTGGTAAATTTACTCCAAAGAAAGTTGAGAGAATGCAGTTTTACTATGTAAATTCAAATGTCAGTTGTAAATATCGCATAAAAGCCACAAATTGTTATGACAAGCAGCCCTCATACATTAATATTTTTATATTCAATTTACTGAAATATATGTAAAACTCTGCATTGAACCCTCTCCATTTGCAAATTAACATTCTCTTATTTTGAATAATTTTGCCATATCTTAAAAGAACTCAAGTTGATATTTTAACGAATTGCATATAACATCCTTTGAGAAAATGATGTTTACATTCTATATACTGTAAAACCACAAATATCCATGTGGAATTAAATTTTATTTATTATGTTGTTAACAATTATCAAAAAAATTAAATCCCACATTAAATTTTATTTGACTTTATATTGAATAGACCTACTCTCAAAACAACGAAATTAAATGCCCATAAAACTATTTCTGATGACATATCAACGAAGTTTTGTCCCCACGAAAATTTGTGCTTTTACAGTTTATTTCTAATACATGTAAAACCACTTTTTCTTTGCAGGGGAGTGTTTCACGTCTTGAGGTCAATGGTGCTATGAAGATTAAAAACTTTCTCTTTGGCAGACCACAGGTCAAGGTCATTTTAAACAACAACATCATAGTTCAATGGAATTCTAGAATTAAAGGTATGAAATCAGAAACAAACGAATGAAGAACCTCTAATTTTTCAAGTGTGTTTTTCAACTCTGTCACATTACATTTAAGCAATCTAATTATACCCACCGGAAATGAGGTTTGGGGAGTTATATAAGAATCACCTTGTCCGTCCGTATGTCTAGCTGTCTGTCTACAATGTAGCTGTCTAGTTGTCCATCTGTCTGTGCACACGTGTCCGGTCCATATCTTTCTTATGGAGGAACATTAGAATCTACTACTCCACACAAAGATTGCCCATGACCTAAGTGTGTGTCATGACCTTGAAGCAAGGTGATTTGGGGAAGTTCAAGGTCTCTGGAAGAAAAAATTCATAATTCGTGTCCGGTCTATATCTTTCTTATGGATAAACTTGGTAGGTTCTCATTTCACAGAAGATTCCTCCTGACCTAAGGGTGTGTCATGACCTTGAACCGAGGTTATTTCGGGAAGTTCAAGGTCACTGGAAGAAAATTTCATAATTCGTGTCTGGTTCATATCTTTGTTATGGATAAACTTGGTAGGTTCTAATTTCACACATAGAATGCTCATAACCTAAGTTGTGTCATGACCTTGGTTCAAGGTCATTTCGGGAAGTTCAAGGTCACTGGAAGAAAAATTTCATAATTCCTGTCCGTTCCATATCGTTCTCATGGATAGAACTTGGTAAGTTCTAATTTCACACAAGGATTGCTCATAACCTAAGGGTGTGTCATGACTTTGGCACAAGGTCATTTGGGGAAGCTCAAGGTCACTGGAAGAAAAATTTTATAATTTGTGTCCGGTCCATATATTTCTATATTATGGAAAAACTTGAATCTACTACTTCACACAAACACCGCTAATGACCTGGTCATTTATGCAAGTTCAAGGTCACTGACAGAAAAAAATTAATAATTTGTGTCTGGTCTGTATATTTAGTCTATTTTTTTTTATTAGTCTGCACCTTCGTTTCTTTTATAAAAAAATATAATGAGCAATTACATTTGCACTAAAAATGTTTTAGCATTTCTCTCTTCTCTTTGATCCATGAAATATTCATGATTTAGCACCGCTGAAAAACCCAGCGGGGAGTATTTTGTCCCGTCGTTTGGACAGTTCTAGTTTACAGTTTATGTCATTTTGTAAATTTTTCATTTACTTTTATTTCTTCAGCTTATGGAGACAATGTCCAGTTGGATACCTGTGTGTTTCATGAATCTGCCAAAGTGGACAATGTGGACACACCCAGTGTACTGACCATCTGTCCTCAGATTGGAGAGGTGTGTTAATGTCTCAGGATAGTTCATAAAATCATAACAGACCTATTGCCACTTTCACTTGCATGTTGTCACTTTCACTAGCATGCTGTTACTTTCACTAGTATGTTGTTACTTTCACTAGCATGTTGTCACTTTCACTAGCATGTTGTCACTTTCACTAGCATGTTGTTACTTTCACTAGCATGTTGTCACTTTCACTAGCATGTTGTCACTTTCACTAGCATGTTGTTACTTTCACTAGCATGTTTTCACTTTCACTGGCATGTTGTTACTTTCACTGGCATGTTGTCACTTTCACTAGCATGTCGTCACTTTCACTAGCATGTTGTTACTTTCACTAGTATGTTGTTACTTTCACTAGCATGTTTTTACTTTCACTAGCATGTTGTCAATTTCACTAGCATGTTGTTACTTTCACTAGCATATCGTCACTTTCACTAGCATTTTGTCACTTTCACTAGCATGTTGTTGCTTTCACTAGCATGTTGTTGCTTTCACTAGCATGTTGTGACTTTTCTAGCACATTGTTTGGTTTTAGATAATACCTAATTGATCAGGATTACCAGTCAGTGGCTCCTATTTTTTATATGTTACAATTCTAATTACAGTTTACATTGATGTATACTCTGTCAGTGGAAATGCATTACCTCCCCTTTCCATTTTGTATCCTCAGTCCAGCCACTAGAACACAGCAGGTAATACAACCGTAAATTTTAATGCCAATTCATTTATTATTATAATTAATACATGCTTTCAGATAATATGTAGAGAAATAGGAAGAAATTCTGTTTCCAATTTAATGCTTTCAAGGGGTATTTAAAGTTTGGTACACATTCATGTATGCCTTTCATTCATTATAAAATTCATTTCATGTGAATTCTAGTTTCAAATCTGTGTTTAAATTTTCATAAAATCAGTTTTTGATCCTAATCACAATAAATTTGATTGAATATGCAGCAATAATACCACCCTTAAGCTGTGTATGTTTATTTTATTCAGGGATGTGATGGTTTGTCTGAGGATAAAGAACATGTTACCTGTGACCTCTGTCAACCTTAGACTCAAGTTTGGGGTCCCTCAGTCTGTGTTCAAGTAAGTTATCTAACTGAATCCATGTGTTTAATGGTGATAGAATGTAAAATTAGAGTTAAGATACAATCTTTAATATATATATATGACTTATGCAATGAAACTGGATGTATAATAGCAATTTTTAATTGATTAATTTTATAAATATTGTATACTTTTGCTGCGGGTATATTTAAAGCTGACATGAATTCTTAAAAACGCAACATTTCATCTATGTACGACTTGTTTCATACCAACTATAGCCGTATTCCGCCATATTTCTTTCAGATACATTGTCTCATTGTAACGATATATACCCCATTTCGTTACACTTGAATGATTTTTTGGCTTGGGTATCGACTTGTGCACATCTCCGATGGTAAAGCATATGAGAACACATGCGGTGATCTAGACATTTCAAAACCACAACAAACAACATAATAATCATATTTCTGAATAATTATTGATTTGAATCAAAAGGAAAAAATGCAAATTTGGAAGAGAAATTTGATGCATGAGTACGTATTTTACAGTGCGCCAATTTATGCAGAATAAACTTGAAATAAAAAGCAGTAAAATACTGCAAACACATTTTGAAATTATATCATTTGAATGGAACAAAACAATCCACGTCTTTGATTTGCAGGTCCTAAAGATGCAATTGATGCATTTTAACAGTTTATCCTGGAAATAAGGTTACTGCATTTTGCACAAGTCAAGTGATATTAAATTCCATTTATTGAAATATGCATCACAAAAAAGAAATAAACTCCATAAAAGCTCAATAGTAAACACACTGTCATTCTCCGTACAGACTAGCACATTGATACACCTAGATCACATTTTGGTCAGGGAAAATATCACAAGTGGAAAGAGAAGTTATATTTTTCAAAATAAAATACTGCTGTTCATAAGCTATAATCGTGAATTGTCTATCTACATGTAATTCTAATATACATTCTGTACAAAGTCATGTATATTTATATTTTATCGCAAAATTCATTTGTCAATTATAACTGATTATTTTAGTACTAATGTGAAATCTAAACCAAGTAATTTGAAAGTAATTATCTACTTCAAATCTTAAAAGCAATTAACCAGAATACAAAGTTTTATGTGTACATCTATACGACTGCTTTAACCACTCACACACACGGAGAAAGGCCATTCCCTGTTTATGACATTTCTAAAGACATTTGATTTTTTTTAGGCGCGGGGGTGATGCAAAAATTTGAAATGACCGTTATTTAAATATTGTTGAAGAGTACATTTTTCCAAAATTTTGAGATTTTTTTTAGAATGTGTTCCGACCACAAAGTATGTGCATTTTGGAATGTAACTGTTTTATGTTGTTACAGAGAGTTTATGAGATTTCAGTATTGCCTGATAGTCTAGCTATTTTTTTCTTTTGTATAAAAATAATTTCTTTAGGAGTAATTGAGAGATAATTTTAAGAGCTAGGGTAGGGATACTTGACACTGGTTGAATACGGATAATTTTTTATAACTCTTTTGTATAACTCTCTCTTTCTCTCTCTCTCTCTCCTATCTGTTAGGGCAATAATCATGATATAGCTTAACTGTCAACTTTGAAATGTACCATTTGTTAAGCCTTAAATAATAAGGATTTTTCTCTGGCGGGAGTAAAATAAATTGAATAAAATTTTAATTTGGAAGATGAAATTAACCCATACGCCCAAATTGAAATAGAAACTGAGTTATTTAGCAAAAATATAACTTTTCTGTGAATTTTAAAATGGCAAAGTCTATATTTTGCTGTTGTCGCTAAACCCAAAATATGTGTCCAATCAAAAAGCAGGCACGTAGCATCGTATTTGAAAATATGCCCTTTTTTTTTTCATTACCTGAAAAAGTTGACAAGCAAAAAAAAAAAACCACACCTTCAATTAACATTTCCTATAGTATAAGTTAACCAATATTTGCTACACCCCTGAAAATGGTACCCCAAAGCTTTGATGGGACGGATATATTTGATTAAATTTTAAACGGGGGATATAATAAACGTGAAATATACATCATAGGAAAGGGAACATTGGGAATCAAATATTTCTAAAAGTAATGTCGCCAGGACATATGCAGAAAGAGAATTTTTAAAAAAGCTAATGAGGTAGAATGTGGAATTTCAGCTCTCTTTATATGCTTTTTATAATAATCATTATTTATTTACAGAAAAATTCACATTAAATTTTTGTCATATTTTCACCAAAATCAAACTCGAGTATACCCCTCGCAATAAGTTGTGTTCAGCGCAATCATAAACCACTGCACAGAGTTTTTGAATATAATGTGTAGAGACAATGTGTGTAATTTCAATGAAAATGAATTCTTTATTTTTATTGAATTTCCGCACTTTTACATTTAGATTTTGCCATATCTTGAATATAGAGAATTTTAAAGCAATTCCTCATAAATTGCACACAATTTGTCAAATTTGCAGATATTTAGGACACAATGTGTATAGATGAGCATATTACATGGAAAAAGGATATGGGAATTTCAGCACTTCGACTTTTGGGGGAGCGTGGGGTATGTGAACTTGCTCACTTTTTTTCTTTCATTGTGCATAAAATTATAAAAACAAAAATTGTGAATAATAAAGCCTTTACACGGTATTTAATATTTTCTGTTTAACGTTTTTTTATATTTCTTATGAGACAATTTATGTTTGAATTCAGCACATTTCAGGAAGTTTTCAAAATATGACTTTTGTGCTTTATTATAAATTTATGAATATACCATGTAATCATAAATAGTTACTTTGAATATTAATGTTTATTTTTGAAAAAAAAAATTATAAAGTTAATTGATATTTTTCAAATAAAATGGGTATGGGCCACGTGTGTCCAAGCATTTTTTACTATTGAATTTTTTATGGATTAAGACTTCTGAGATGATTTTTCAATAAAAGTAAAATAGGATAATTCTATTCGACATGTGCACATCCATGTATAATATACATCACTTGTTTTTTGACGCGTTTTTTACATCATGGATTTTTTGTTTGTATTTGATAAGTCTTTTTATATTGCAGTGCACAAAAATAATTTAACAGGGATAGATTTTTTGTTGAATTTTTACTTTCTCATGTAGAATGGAGTTTGAAATTTCTGGCCATCTTTTATCAGGGATGAAGCTATATAAAACTGTGAAAATTGTGAATCAAGAAATAGCAGACAACTCCTCAGAAGTGGCTGAGATACATAACTGTCAGTGATTCATTTCTAGTTAAACTTGTGTAGCAATGAAACTAAAGAGTAGATATCTTATTATAAGGAAAGATGTGCAATATATTTTTATGCTAACTTAACAAAATTTCCTTAATTACTGCAATTTGTACAAAATGTTTCTGTGATAGAAACATGTAATTTAAATCTCACTGGATATTATTCCCAATTTGTAGAAAACTTAAATATCCTCAATCAGATGTTTTAAGATGAAGTTAAGTACAATATATGATACTGATGACAACAACTTTACTATATTGTTTCACAAAGCCTGTTCACCACTTTCTGATAAAATAAAGTAAAAGACCAATGTGTATAATTATGAATATTCTTCATAAGACATAAAAGTTGATAATAAAAAAGTTCATGGAAGTTATGAAATTCAGTTACACGTCGAATTATGAAAAGAATCATCGGTGTACACAATTATATTATACAGTAATTATAAAGTCGCTTATTTTTGTGATATAAAATTTTTATGGTTTGAGAAACAATTTTTGTTCTTAGAATGGAGTTTGAAATTTCTGGCCATCTTCTATCAGGGATACAAGATAAAAACTGTGAAAATTGTGAATCAAGTAGCAGACAACTACAGAAGTGGCTGAGATACATAACTGTCAGTGATTCATTTCTTGTTAAACTTGTGTAGCAATGAAACTAAAGAGTAGATAATATTATTATGAAAAATGTGCAAATATTTTTATTACTTAACAAAACCATTTGCAATTTGTACAAATGTTTTTGTGATAGAACATGTAATTTAAATCTCACTGGATATTATTCTCAATTTGTAGAAAACTTATATATCCTCAATCAGATGTTTTAGATGAAGTTAAGTACAATGTATGATACTGATGACAACAACTTTACATATATTGTTTCTGCCTGTTTCTACTTTCTGATAAAATACGTAACAGACCAATTGTATAATTATGCAATTTCTTTATATTTTACCAATGACAGATTGAAAGAGGGGGAGATAAAATGGGTATATTATATTATGTATCAGCACGTATTTATTTGTTGTTGTAATGTAGTCGCTTATTTTTGATGATATAAAATTTTCTTCCAAAAAATTTTTGAAGGGCTTACATTGTGGGTACATGATGGATGTGATGGGTTGAATTTAAATATTTTATGGGTATGCTTCATCCTATCTAAAAGCAACAACCATTAACCCATCGTGGAAATTCAGTGATTACACATTACCATTTGCTTAGATCCTTTGAAAAAATTGGGGATAACAGTAATGTTTGATAGCAGACTTTGTACAAAAAGTACATGAATTTTGTTTTTACTCTGAAAGTTTTTAATTTTTTATATTTTACCAATGACAGATTAGTACGTATATTATAATGTATTCGTATTTATTTGTTTTTTTATATGTATTGAGTATTTGCTGATTCAAAAAATTACATTTCATGTGACAAAATTTATTCCACATCTGGAAATTCAGACAGTGGATAGATCCTTTGAAAAAATTGTAAATATATTTGATAATGGACAACTTTACTTTTTATTGCATGATCAGACTGTTTTTTTAATGATCAAATTCAAAATTCTTTCATGACAAAATTTTTTAAATATATTTCATAATGGACAACTTTACTAATGATATTTTTCTCTCATTTTTAGCTCACCTGAGCTGAAAGCTCAAGTGAGCTTTTCTGATCACATTTTGTCCGGCGTCCGTCTGTCTGTCTGTCTGTCCGTCTGTCTGTCCGTAAACTTTTCACATTTTCGACTTCTTCTCAAGAACCGGTGGGCCAATTTCAACCAAACTTGCCACAAAGAATCCTTGGGTGAAGGGAATTCAAGTTTGTTCAAATGAAGGGCCATGCCCTTTTCCAAGGGGAGATAATTATGAATTAGTGAAAAATTATTGGCATTTTTAAAAAATCTTCTTCTCAAGAACCACTGGGCTAGGAAAGATGAAACTCATGTGGAATTATCCTCAGGTAGTGTAGATTCAAAGTTGTTCAAATCATGACCCCCGGGGGTAGGGCGGAGCCACAATGGCCGACCAAAGTTTAACATAGAAATATATAGGAAATTTCTTGAAAAATCTTCTTCTCAAGAATAACAAAGCCATGATTGGTCATATTTATATGGAAGCATCCTCAGATAGTGTAGATTCAAGTTTGTTCAAATCATGACCCCCGGGGGTAGGGCGGGGCCACAATGGCCAACCAAAGTTTTACATATAAATATATATGAAAATTCTTTAAAAATCTTCTTCTCTAGAATAACAAAGCCATGATTGGTCATATTTATATGGAAACATCCCTAGGTAGTGTAGATTCAAGTTTGTTCAAATCATTACCCCTGGGGGTAGGGCGGGGCCAAAATGGCCGACCAAAGTTTTACATAGAAATATATAGGAAAATTCTTTAAAAATCTTCTTCTCAAGAATAGCAAAGCCATAATTCATCATATTTATATGGAAGCATCCCCAGGTAGTGTAAATTCAAGTTTGTTCAAATCATGACCCCCGAGGGTAGGGCTGGGCCACAATGGCCGACCAAAGTTTAACATAGAAATATATAGGAAAATTCTTGAAAAATCTTCTTCTCAAGAAATACAAAGCCATGATTGGTCATATTTATATGGAAGCATCCTCAGGTAGTGTAGATTCAAGTTTGTTCAAATCATGACCCCCAGGGGTAGGGCGGGGCCACAATGGCCGACCAAAGTTTTACATAGAAATATAAAGAAAAATTCTTTAAAAATCATCTTCTCAAGAATAGTAAAGCCATGATTGGTCATGGGACTTCTTTTGGATTAAAACTTTTCAATAATAAACCAATTTTCTACCTTTTCCAAGCCACAGTGCTCAGGTGAGCGATGTGGCCCATGGGCCTCTTGTTTTCGACAGAAATTTGGGAATTTTTAGTTTAACATTTAGTTAGTGACATATAAATGAAGTAAAAAACGAGATTAGAAAAGGAAACTTGTTATGTCAACTCAGATTTGTCTTGATATACAGATCAGTATAGTTTATATATTAGGCTATTACATTCAGCCTTATTCAAGGTAACTGATTAATACAGTTACACTATCATTTTAGAATAATGCCTTTTTCCATATTATTACACCACTAATCGTTCAACGTCCGGGAGGCAGTTTTCTGTTCATTATACAGCCTTAGCACTCTTAAACTTATGACATATTTTGTGCTAAATATTCTGGACTAGTAGCTTGACCTAACTGTTCAGCGGGATTGCTATGACCATACTCCGTTAATTTGAAATCTTTGAAGTCGATATTTGTGAGGTTGTTGGGTCAAATGGCTTGAATAGTCCTCTTGCAACAATTCCGGTATTTCGTATCGTATATTAAATCACACACAACATTCTTAAGAATGCACAATGAAATAAAATTACTTTTAAAACAATGAAATCGTTTTGGATGACAAATGAACAAAAATGTCATCCCCATAAAAATGAGTGCTTCTGCAGTATAGCTACTGGTAATTTAATCACGGGAAGCAAAGATGTTAATTTTTAAGATCCTTGATCAAAACGTAGAATTAGGTGATGCTTCTGGCTCTTATTCATTCATCTTTTTGTATACAATGTATATTACTAAATCAATTTTCTGCTATATATTTTACATTTACAAACCACTTTAATTACATTTCTAAGTATCTGAGATTGTCATTTAACCATGTCCCTATATTCTACAGATTATATCACGTCTTCAAGGATTTTGAAGGCGTGGTATCAGCCAAAAAGGAACTTGATTTATAGATATGACCTTTATGAAGATATAATCTCTGCTTTGCAGTGCCCTTGTCCTCTCTATATATACAGACTGTAGTTTTCATAATTCTTTGACACAGGACTTTGGTTATGTTGTCTACAGATAAATTACAGTCCACACCGGTGACCAGAATAAACAGACAGCCAACACAGGAAAAAGTGGTGAGTGCAATTAAATAAAGTCCATTAACAATCATACATTGTGATCCCTAGTTTTCAATGATCTCTAGCTTTGTAAAATCAGATATTTTCACAAGGGGTTAATTTTTGTTTGCTTTCATGATATAAAGAGACCAAAAAATTCATGTCCTTCATGAAATTTTAAAATTACAAAGTGATAGAGATGCAATTATGTGTGTTTGTTGGTGATGCTAAGTAAGCTGTAATTCGGTTAGTGAAAAAATATAATTATATGTAAATTTGATGTTTCCTTAAAATTCCTTTTTTTTAACTGCTTAGATATTTATTTAGTGGTCATCTTATAATTAAGAATATTTGGTAAATATATAGCTCTCCAGCTTGAGATCGCAGGGGTAATTGTTTCATAAAGTGTTAAATGTTAATTTTTTTTAAAAACATCATCGTTAGGCACCATATATGTCTTTTTTTGCCCTATTAAATTACTGATTTTATGGGGTCAAATTTTCTGTGAAAAATCTCTTGGTTCATATTTAATTTCATGAATGAAGAATTACTGAGTACTTATGCATGTAAAATTTTACATTTCGTGGTGGACATGAATTCATGGGTCTCTTTTGGAAAACAATGAAAATTTACCCCCATGAAAATTTGTATTTCAACTATGTTATTAGAAATAAAGTTGTATTATTGAAAGCCGGACTATATTTTTCAGTTTGGTATAGAAACAAAGACCACCCCTACCCCAGCTACCGACAGACCTGTCATTTCCAGAAGGTATGAATAATCAAAAAAAAATAGAACAAAAAAATCAGGAGAATTATTTTCACCTTGCAACATTTGTTAATTCTTAAAGATTCTAAGTCAATAAAAATTTAGTCAGCACATGTTAATTTGTTGGGGTTGCAGCAAAATTAAGTTAAAACTCTAGTTTTATAGAGGCCATTCTAAAACTTTCAAGACTTAAAAAAGATAATTTTATCTTTATTTAGTAAAAAAAAATGACGAAGAGTTGCTTTTTGGGGAACAAAATAATGTTATATCAAAAGAACAAGAAGAACTCCGATGCAAAGTCTTATGCCATGTGAATGTCTGCGTGTTTACATCAAAATAGAAAAGAAGGGTATATAACAAGAAAACATAAGGAATTTCAACATACATAACTTCTCGAATATTCTACAACATTTTGAACATTTGTCAAATTTTAATGGATTTAATAATAATAAATAATTAAATACGTCAGTGATGTTCCACCTGGAGTGTACTCGTGAAAGTATTGGTTATTAAAATTTATTCTTCAAATGACCTTTTTCAAGTAAATACGTATTAAATAATTTTGAAGTTATTTGTAAATGTATATATTGACACATTTCCCTAATTTTTGAATTTTTAGTGGTTCAAATTATTTGTTTTGATTGTTAATTAATTTTGCGAAAAAAGACCATCATTTAGACATTTTTAAAATAATTTAATATTGACATCGCTGTATAAAATGCCAAACTCGTCTTTCGCAAATTTTTGGAAAGAGAGAGGGATAGATATTCTAAATCACCTTACTTGAAACATATTTCGGAAAAAAAATGAACATGCACGGCTATATCCATTATCGCTCGATGATTCTTAGCCATTCCCGCTAGTTAAATGCATGTGACAGGAAATGTTGTGTGATCGTTTGTCCTCATGTGTTGATAAAGTTATTTTCTCTAACATAAACAGACTGCCCTTTTCAAGTGACATTTAAAATCAAAATTCTTAGAAGGTATTGTGTGTGAGTGTCTTTGAGTTTGTATTCATATAATATTCATATACGTTACATTTGTGGTTTATTTCTACCAATAAGTAAAAGAATGAAATTGATAATAAACACGGAAACTATTAAAAAAAAAAACATCCGAGTAACCGGGACGACACTCAGTGTATCGTTGCTTCACTATTTTGATACACGACAATTAACAATATAAAGGCGTTATTGTAAATATATATGTCACAAATGTTCTGACATTGTTTTACCTAATTTAAGCCAGAGTATTTTTATGTGCACTAATATTTTCCATTGCATTGTTACTAATTTTCAAAAAGTTTACATTTATGAATTAAGGCACACACAAATCAAAATTGGTTCAGAGAAGAATATATTGGTTATTAATTTGAAATTGAAACAT
This sequence comes from Saccostrea cuccullata, assembly GCF_032062105.1. Lineage (NCBI taxonomy): Eukaryota > Metazoa > Mollusca > Bivalvia > Ostreida > Ostreidae > Saccostrea > Saccostrea cuccullata. The sequence goes on from NW_026930329.1 coordinate 25,458, forward strand.
TTCCAATAATAAAGAGGGTTATATAACAATACATATTTATTTACAGTAAGCTGTTCATAAACAGTCAATTTGTCCTCTGTGAGGGGCACTAAAATATACCTTGCACGTTTTTGAAGTGCTCCTTGTATCTGGATGTATATACAGACAATGGTAATTTGCATTGTAATCCTTTGATATTTTTTAACACAGCAGATTATTGACAGAGTTACACACATGTGTACATTGTATTGTAAAGCTAAATATCCCAAGAATTTTTTCATATGTTACATTGTCTAATTTCTGGTTCGAAACGTACAAGGAAAATCATGGTCTAAGAATTTTGACCTGATGTGTCCCTATTAACATAGTTTTTCAGGCATTAAGTATCATTTGACACATGATTTTTCATCACATTGATAATGAATTTACTATGGTGAGGGGACAATTAAAAATAACCAACACAGGATATTATTTTTGATAAAGGGAAGATCATTAATGTGAGTAAAAACAAAAGAGGTTAAAAATGTACTAATGCAGGATTTTTTTACATCATGGGGATACTTTGAAGTCTGTAAAGTTAAAAGTGTAAAGTTATAACTCAACACAAGTCAAAAGCCTTATTTGAACCAGATAACTTGAATTTAATATACTGTAGAGTACTTTTTCCCGCATGGTATTAATGAGTAAAGTTTGATAATCCAATTTTACAACATTTATTATATTTCATAAATTCAAGGCATATGGTGACAACTGTGTGCATAATTTTCAATTAAATAGCGAAATTTCCCTTTGTCACTTTTTTCGTATATTGTGAATCTTTTCTGTTAATGCTTTGAGAAATCACACATTTTTATAAGGGATTAATTTTTGTTGGCATATTTCCTGGAAAATTTGACCGCGTACATAGCCTAAATTAATACCACACGGAAAAAAGTACTTCTACAGGATGTCTACAGAATTTTATATTTTATTTGTCAAAAAACATGTTTAGTGTTGCATACTCCCTTATCATTCAAGTGTTACAGGTTGAAACATTTTCATGAAAAGGATTCATTTTATTAAATCAAAACACATTAAGAACACAAAGGTATGACACATTTATAATCGGCAATTAAATGCCACTGAAGAAGTAATTTTTCCATATATTAAAAAATAAGGCCAAATAAATCTAAATTAAAAGGTAAAATAATTCCCCACAAATGTTTTTTTACCAATTTAGCAGTAATTCTTAATTTTTGATATTATATGTATACAATTTTTTTATTTGGAACATTTTCTCCAATTTTACTTGATTTGAACCTGATACCTGAGTTTAATATATTTTATTTTATTTATCAAATAACATATTCAGTGTTGCATACTGTGAGTACTCCTTTATGTTAAAGGGGAAAACTCATTCACACACCTTAAATGAAACATTTTCATGACCTAGATTTATTTTTTGAAATCAAAACAATGTACATTTAGAACACAAACGTATGGCATGTTTATAATCTGCTTTATGTTCATTCAGATTTTCAAAAATATCAACACTATTGTATGGCTTATACAATACTGATGGACTTCACTGCAGATATTTGATTTTCTTCAATTGTCTGTTCAGCTGTTGAGTAACAAACAGATTGTCATTTGTATCTGTACACAGTCCCATGGGTTTACTCAGTCCACAGTCTATGTAACAGAGGAACTGTCCATCCTGGTCTATGATGTGGACACAGTCATTGTTATGATCAGCTGTAAGGACTCTGACTGTCTGTGGTTATTCCTCGTAGACTGAATGTTTGGTTCTTAGGAGCAGGAATATGTCCAGTGTACCTGAATCTTAGTTTCCCGGCCTGATTGACCACAACTACTGCTCTATCTTTACAGTCAGACACACAGATATCCAGGTTCCTGTTCTCAGTAATATATATGTGAAAACCCCAAAATGAAAAGAAAGGTTTGCCTTTATCATCAAACTGAATGGTTTGTTTCGGAGTGGAGCCTGAATAACGGACAACTTTTGTTTGTCTGTACACATCATTCTCCATGATAACCAGCAGATCATCCAATGTAGTACTACAGACAGCACGGGGTTTCCAGTTCTGTAGTCTGATCACCTCTTCTATCTTCTCATTTTTCACAATGTTCACAGTTCTGTCTCTGAATTCAGTATAAACTAGATCTCCACTTTTTGCCACTGCTATGTCGTTTGGATTTTTTCTTGACTTGGTTGTGATTGACTTGAGTAGTGATCCCTGATTGATGGTGTAGAGTTTCATGGTGTTGTCATTTCCACATGTCCAGATTTCTTCATCACTCAGACAGGCCACATTGAGAAGGTAACTGCTATACCCAGTGTCTATGGTGGTGACAGTCTCTGCTTCATCAAGCACCTGTTTGACTGAAGGAGAGGATCCAGCTTCTGGTGATTTGTGATGTGTTTCTTTCATGCTGTAGCCATTCTTTTCTATAGATGGGGAAGTTAATGATAAAGCTCCAAACAGCTTACTAAGTTGCTCTCCATTGATTCTTCCTTGAGTGAATGAGGGTGAGGAGAAAATAATTGTATGTGGTAGCTGTTTATATTTATCTACATTGAATGTAGTGCTAAATAGTTTGGAACTATCATGAGAAGTAATAGCTTTGTCAGTTGAATCGATTTCATCCTTGATGTCAGACATTGTATATTCCATTGGGGAAGAAAAATAATTTTATTTCTTCTTTAAGATTTTTTTGTAGAGTTTGAAATAATGTGTGTTTTTCATTTCATCAACTTCAGCTTTAATTTTCTTGACAAGTTTGTCAATTTCTCTGTGCCAGTCCTCCCCATGTTTTGTTATGGCTTTTGAGAGATCTCCATGTTCCTTTTCTAACAAACTCATTCTGTTTTGTACATCAGAGGCAATGTCCTGGTAGGTTGGATAAATGACCTCATTTACTTTGGTTACCTTGTCTTTTCTTTCATCTAGAACTTCCAATATTTCTGATAATTTATGACCTAAATGTTGATCAGATGCAATACACTTATTGCAAACAGGAAAGTTACAGTGTTTGCAGTACATTTTACATCGGCTTTTAACATGTGATGTACACTCTGGGTAGAGGGGTGTAGATTTTCTGTCCTTGAAATCAACAATTTTATGAGGTTTTGAGAGATTAGCAGAGAAGTGTTCTCCCACACAGGCCTTACACAGGTTGACAAGACATGTATCACAGTGCATCTGTACCACAGTGGTCTCACACAGGTCACATCGCATCACGTCCTGGGCACTGGTACGGGGGTCCATGATTAAACTTTTAACTCTGAAATATAGAGTTAGTGTGACACTTATAAGTCAGGTTATCTTACGAAAACTTAAATTTACTTTAACCTTGTGAACTATGTAACATATTGAACTCTGTTTTAACTTAATAAAGTAACAAATTGCTTTGGTAAATACTAATAATTTTTACACACTAAAATGATTTGTGTTGCATGATAATCAATTTTGATTTCCAAGTTGTTTCCTGAAAGACAGAGTGCCCTTTTTTTGGGGGGGGGGGGGGTAAGACTGAACAAAGAATTTCTTTTAATCATGCTATTTTCCTTGAACTTGGGTAAAGTTATACATTATCATCAGAAAGAGTAGTTCCATTATGTAGATAAAAAATACCCAATGTATACATTTTACAGCAAAACTGGTGATTGACAAGAGAGTCAAATGTCATTTCTCTATCTGGATCATACAAATAAAAATTGTTTGAGAAATAGCAATTCATTCTCACATAATATGTACCACACTTTTAAAAATCAGTTTATGTTCAGAACTATAAATTAAGAACTTCTCTATTTAGATCACGTACACTTTGTTGTATTTGTTATCTTGTTCTTTGATCATTACAGAGACCAGCCATTTTTTCCACACATACTTGAACCAATGACTCAGTTATAAAAATAGGACACAAATCATGTTTACATGAATTTCTAAAATTGAATTTTTAAGGAAAATATTAGAACTTACAATAATGCAAATGTTACAGAATCAAAGTTGATGTTACCTGACTTTTGATGGTAATGGCTGGTGTCCTATCGATCCTGTTGCTAAAAATACACCAGCTTGTGTATCTATATCTTTTATCTATGTCAAGTGACCCACATATCGTGTTTATACCTGTACAACCTTATTTTACTTCCTTGTAGAAGGGATTTAAAATTAAAATTACTACAAAGTCATGCATATTTTTTCTGCATCTTTTTCACGGAGATAGAGAAGATTAAAATATTGCAATAATATCCATTATTTTCAATTTGTTTTGAAGAATTAATATTACAAGTTATAATTTCAGGATAAGAGAAAGAATGAACTCTATGTGGATGTCATAGAAAAAATCACAAGTGTTATAAATGCTGATGTAAGTTTATCCATTTTTTTATTTCTTTTCAATTTGACTACTCTATATTTTAAACAATAGTAGTGGTACATGTACTCCAAAGAAAGTTGAGAGAATACAGTTTTACTTTGTAAATTCAAATGTCAATTGTAAATATCACATTAAAGCCACAAATTGTTATGACAAGCAGCCCTCATACATTAATATTTTTATATTCAAATTACTGAAATATATGTCTTATGAAAACTCTGGAACAACAGTCCATTTGCAAATTAACATTCTCTAATTTGAATAATTTTGCAATATCTTAAAAGAACTTAAGTTGATATTTTAACATATTGCATATAACATCCTTTGACAAAATGATTTCTACGTTATATTTTATTTATTAATACATGTAAAACCAGATTTCTATCTTTACAGGGGAGTGTTTCTCGTCTTGAGGTCAATGGTGCTATGAAGGTCAAAAACTTTCTCTTTGGCAGTCCTCAGGTCAAGGTCGTTTTAAACAACAACATCATAGTTCAACGAAATTCCAGAATTAAAGGTATGAAAGAAATACGCACGCTAACTCTCGATTCCCGCCTACATTTTGGAACCATTTTATTCAATATAAAAAGCAATTTGGCCATAAAAATCTTTGTTTAATATAAAGAACAGTTCAATGGTAATTGATGAATAGTCTTAATACCAGCGCTAAACAGTAAATTGTCCATAATTCCAGCTCATGAAAAAAGGGGGGTACACGATATTTTCCATTGAAATTGAAGTTTCAAGCATCACCATATTTTTAAATCGTCTTGGATGTGATCAAATGTTCCTTATATCTTTTCTTATGTTTTAGGCAAATAAATAAAACGTAAATATATCAATAAAATATTTTTCGTTTTCCGTTGATTTCTATAATAAAAAACACAAGTTATACCAAAATTTTAGAGTTATCTCTCTTTGTTTTCCCAAATAAGTAATGTTTTTTGAAAATCTATATAATTATCTATAAGAAATATTAAAAATTCATTGAATATGTTAACTTTTGAAAATTGACTTGGAGGTAGGCGGGAGAACAATGCTATCGTTCGCAGTTCTTTGAAACAAATAGAATATGGACCTTTAATCAATCAAGTTAATTTTTCAAGAGTGTTTGTCAATGCAGCTTCAATACATCTAAGCACTCTAATTCTCAATTTATGTCATTTTGTTAATTTTGTGATTACATTAATTAATACAGCTTATGGAGACAATGTCCAGTTAGATATATGTGTGTTCCATGAATCTGCCAAAGTGGACAATGTGGACACACCCAGTGTACTGACTATCTGTCCTAAGGTAGGAGAGGTGTGTATAATGTAACAGCTGATGTAACAATGTAAACACACCCAGTGTATTTACTGTCTGTCCTCAGAAAGGAGAGGTATGTAGACAGATAGCTAAGGTGACAACATGGACACACCCAGTGTATAGACAATGGAGAGGTATGTAGACAGATAGCTAAGGTGACAACATGGACACACCCAGTGTATAGACAATGGAGAGGTATGTAGACAGACTGCTGAGGTGACAATTTAGACACAACCACTTTATAGTGTATTGGCTATTTGTCCTCTATGGTGTCCCAATAGAGCCATTTGCATACATGTAGATATTACAGCACATTGTTCACAACATGCCGGTTTTAACTTTTGTTAGCACAAGGTGACAATTTGAACTTAAGGCACTTAGAATTTGTTCTTGGATTGGAGATATGAGTTATTGTATCAGACACAAGGTGACAATGTGGATACACTTAGTTAACTTACTATTTGTCCTCAGATAGGAGTAAGTCTATGTCAAAGAGAACTGATGTGACAATGTGGACACACCAAGTGTACTGACTATCTGTCTACAGATAGGAGAGGTATGTAAATGTCTCAAACAGCTGAGATAGGAGATGTAAGTCTGTTGTCACAGATAGCTGTTGTAACAATGTGAAGGTACTGAGAATTTGTCCTCAGATTGAAGGTATGAGTTATTGTATCAGACACAAGTTGACATTGTGGACACACCCAGTTTACTGACCATTTGTAAACAAAATAGGAGAGGTATGTTAATGTCAGAGATAGCTAAGGTGACAACGGGGACACACCCAGTGTATTGACCATCTGTCCTCAGATAGGAGAGGTATGTTTATTTCTCAAACAGCTGAGGTGACAATTTGGACACAACCACTGTATTGACTAATGCTCTCTATGGTGTCCCAATAGGGCTATTTACAAAAACATAACAGCACATCGTTCACAACGCACTGGTGTATTGTCACTTTCACTTGTGCGTTGTTACTTCACCAGCACATTATTAGATAAGGTAGTAGCTTATTGATCTGGATTACCAAGACCACTGTTATTTTATCTGTTGATTACTTTTCTACTTACAGTTTACATTGATGTCCTACTCGGTCAGTGGAGAAAGCAGCATTACCTCCCCTTTCCATTTTGTCTCCTCTGTCCAGCCATTAGAACACAGCAGGTCATATAACTGTATTTTGTCAATTTTAAAGCAGAGGAATTAAAAAAAAATATTAATACATGTTTTAGATGTTATGTAAAGAGTTGGAAGAATTTCTTTTTTTCAGTTAAATTTTTCAAGGGATATTTCAAGTTTTATACAAAACTTAGTACAAATGTACTACATTCTTGCAAGTCATCAATAAATTCATTTCATATTAATTCTATTCACAAAAAAATTCACAAAATCATTTTAATTTCTGAGTAACAATAAATATGAATATACCCTTTAACTGTATTTTTATACTATTTCAGGGATGTAATGGTTTGTCTGAGGATAAAGAACATGTTATCTGTAACCTCTGTCAACTTAAGACTGAAGTTTGGGGTCCCTCAATCTGTGTCTAAGTGAGTGTGTACAACTGAATACAAGTCTTTATAGTGATAAAATGTGAAATTAGAGGTAAGATTTATATCTTTAAATGCATGTATGACTGAATACTTTGCAACAAAAATTGGATGTATGTAGAAACCTATTAATTTTTAATTGATTTATTTGTATAATCATTGTTTACTTTTGAAAAATGCTTCAAGAATATTATACCCTCTATTTTTAATTGATGACTTTAGCATTTCTCAGCATCTAGACAGCTGTGAGCAAACAGCCACACTGGAAAAGACAGACAGTACTATTCTATGGAAATTAAAATCACTGGCTCCACATGCTGAATCTGTCGCTCAGTTTAGGGTAGGTCAAATCTGCATGATCCTTATATAATCTTGGTTTGAAGTACAATGTACATATGCATCAAAAAATTTTTTGCATCTAAACAGTTTATTGATGTGTGAATCAAAATTTTGCAAAGCAGTTTAACAAATCACAACAGATCATTCTACGGTGGCTGGTATAGGACATGGTATAAGATTTTTTTTTTATTAATTCGTGGCCACGAAATAAAAATTCGTGGGAAAGAAATTTTAAAAAATCGTGGACACGAAATAAAAATTCGAGGCCACGAAAGAAAGATTTGTGGCCACGAAATAAAATTCGTGGGAACGAAATAAAAATTCGTGGGCACGAAATATAAATTCATGGAAATGAAGTAAAAATTCATGGGAACGAAATAAATTCGTGTCCACGAAATAAAAGATAAAGAATCTAGTGTATTGACAGATCGGGTTCGTAATTTAGACGCCAGTGTGTGCATTGACGCTTGCGCTGATCTGCAGACAAAAAGCTGAGAAGATATGATATTTACATGTAGTTAAGCCTTTGTCCAGTGCATTTTTCAATGTATTTCACACATTTATTGCTATATGTTTCAAATAAATAGCTTTTTTAAGTCAATCACTCAATGTTTATTCAACAATCAGAGTTCGCCACTATTATCAGGAACGTGACATCTTAAAAATGAAAGCAATATCCAGATATTGTCATGATTGTTTTCACATAAAACTCAACTGTGTAATACACATGAAAGTGTGTGCTCTTGAATAAAGGTACATGTAATTGTATAGGAAAAAATGCGATGAACTAGTGAGATCAGTATTGATACTATTTATTTGTTCATCAGCTCTTCATGCAGTTAATTGGCAAAATCCAAATTTTAAATAATTAATGATGATTCAGGCATATTATTCAATACCCATAATGATTTTAAACAAAAATCCATTTGGCTCAGTCCAATTGAATGAAAATAATACATAATTCCGTTCATCTTGAATGACATACAAGAGAAGAAGCTAAAAATGACATTATATAGCCCAACTTTATTTCGTGGCCACAAATTTTTATTTCGTGACCATGAATTAATTTAAAAAAAACTCATACCATGTCCTATGCCAGCCACCGTATCATTCTGTTAAAACAGCAATTTGTATTCTGATTGGGTATAAAGAAGTGTAATTTTTTTTATAATCTAGAGTTTTTTTATATAAAGATTTTACTGCTTTGGATTATTAATGCGTTATCAGAAAAAAGTAATGTATAAAGTTATCAATTATAAAGTTACACTTCTTTTTCTACTCCATTCTTGTTTTTTAGTTGATTAGTCAAAGCGGTGCTCTAAAAAGGGAGGATGTTGGACCTCTAAGAATGGAGTTTGAAATTTCTGGTCATCTGCTATCAGGGATGAAGATAAAAACTGTGAAAATTGTGAATCAAGAGCAGACAACTCCACAGAAGTGGCTGAGATACATAACTGTCAGTGATTCATTTCTTGTCAAACTTGTGTAGTCAAGAAAATGAAGAGAAGATAAAGGTTTATAAGAAAAAGTGTGCAATTTATTTTTATTATAGCCTATTAAAATTACCTTTATTACTGCAATGTGTACAATTTGTTTTTGTCATACAATTTATTGAATTCAGCACATTTCAGGAAGTTTTCAAAATTTGACTTTTGTGGGGGCAAATGTTCAATATACCGCATATAGTTCTTTACATGTTGTAAAAATTTACGGATTACTGTATAGAGGAAAAATTCTCGCCCTGTTTTATTAGTTTACCTGACTGAAAGCTAAGTGAGCTTTTTTGATACCCGTTGTCCGTGTTATCTATAAACTTTTCACATTGCCAAACCTTTTCAAGAACCACTGGGCCAATTTTAACCAAACTTGGTATAAAGCATCCTTGGGTAAAGGGGAGTACAAATTGTTAAAATGAAAGGCCAATTACTAAAGGGGGAAAAAATAAAAAAAAAAGGGTGGGGTTATAAAAACAAAAATGGGCCACCTCACTCACCTGAGAAGCTTTGACCATTCAATTTGTAACCAGATTTCCCCCCTTGTAATACCTATTGGGGGCCCCCTAGTACTCCCGGGTCATAATTTGGACAATTTAAAATCTACACTACCCAGGATGTTTCCACAAAAGTTTCAGCTATTCTGGCTATGAAGTATTCTTAAAAGAAGATTTTTTAAATTATTTTCATAAATATTTCTATATGGTTTAATTTTACTTGTAACATGTCATTTATTGGTAAAAGATTTATCCATTTTGTGTAACATAACTTGCCTACATCACAATGAGTTATGTCAAAAACGTATTACTCCGCTTGACATTACTTTTAAAATTTAATCATTGTGAAACCTTTTTCTGGGAGAAAAATTGTCTCATTGTCTGCACTAAAATTAAATTATAAGGAATGAAGCTTATTTCAACTAATATTTATATAACAAAACTTGGGACAGTTTATGCTTTTTATAAACCGTTTGCGGTTTATAAAGTGTAAATTGTCCCAATTTATGTAATATCGTATAAAATAAGTTGAAATAAGCTTCATTCCTTAAGTAAAACTTTGATTCCCCATTGTGGCCCCACCCAACCCCCAGGAGTCATCATTTCAATAATTTAAAATCTACACTACCCAAGGATGCTTCCACATAAGTTTCATTTTTTCTGGCCAGTGGTTCTTAAAAAGAAGATTTTTAAGATTTCTCCTATTTATTTCTATATAAAACTTATTCATATTGTGGCCCAGCCCAACCCCTGGGAGTCATCATTTAAAAATTTAGAATCTACTTTACCAAAGGTTGCTTTGATATAAGTTTCAGCTCTTTGGGCTCAGTGGTTCCTGAGAAGATTTTTAAAGATTTTTCCTGTATAAATCTAAGTCAAACTTTGGTTCCCCCTTTGTGGCCCCACCCAACCCCTTGGGTCATGATTTGAACAATTTCAATCTACACTACCCAAGGATGCTTTGATAAATATAAGTTTCAGCTTTTCTGACCCAGTGGTTCTTGAGAAGAAGATTTTTTAATGACCCCACCCTATTTTTGTCTTTTCTTGATTATATCCCCTTGTGAGAGGACCAGGCCCTTCATTTAAATAATTTGAACTCCCCTTTACCCAAGGATGCTATGTACAAAGTTTGGTTAAAATTGGCCCAGTGGTTCTTGAAAAAATTTTGGAAATGTGAAAATTTTACAGACGGACAGAGAGACGGATGGATGTGATCAGAAAGCTCAATTGAGCCTTTGGCTCAGGTGAGCAAAAAATCTTTTTCAAGAATCACTGGGCCAGAAAAGCTGAAACTGCATCCTGGAGTAGAGTAGCTTCTAAATTGACCCCTATGGGGTATGGCGGGGTCACAAAAAGGGAATCTTTTTACATTGAAATATATAGGAAAAATCTTTACACATCTTCTTCTCAAGAACCACTAGGGCAGAAGTTCTAAACTATGTGAAAATATTCTGGGTATATTTTATATAGTATAGATTTTCCATTCTCCAAATAATGATCCCTTGGAGTAGGGCAGTGTCATAATTGGTATTACAAAGGGGAAATCTAAAGAATAGTATGACCAATGTTACTCAGGTGAGCGATGTGGATGGGCCTTTTGTTTTTGCCCCTTTCGCCAAACTTTCAATTTAAAATGGGGCAATTCAAAGAACCAGTATAATTTCTAAAAACAAAATTGTGATTGGGCAAATTTAAAACGGGGCAAAATTGTTTGCAAGTGTAAAGGGCGAAAACAACCCTGTATACAGTATTTTGTATTTTCCTAAATATTTTTATCATAGCCCGTACGTATTTTTGATTGGTATATTGTCATTATTAATTTCATATTAGCACAAAGTTAACATTGTACAGCGCTTAAAATCTCTTTATGATGTTGCACTTTATAAATTTATAAAATATTAATAGTAATAACTTAACATGCAGATTATTTGTTTTATTGTTAACAAATGATTTGAATCTGTCAACTTAAGTGATATGTTTTTAATATATACATGTATATATGTTTTTACAAAGTTGTTAAACAAACAAATAAAGTGTCAAAACCCCTCTATTTGAAGACGACAAACTCATTCAAGTAATGCAGCTTAACATTTTCATGAAATGAATTTATTATTATTTTTTTAAATTTTAACACTTAAGAACGCTAAATTATGAAACTTTCATAATCTGCATAATGTTCATACAGATTTTAAAATGATTGACTTCAAATCACTGTAGATATTTGATTTTCTCCACTTGTGATTTTCTACACAGAGCAACAAACAAATTGTCATTTGTATCTGTACACAGTCCCAGGGGTTCAATCGGTCCACAGTCTATGTAACAGAGGAACTGCCCATCTTGGCCTATGATGTGGACACAGGTATTGTTAGAATCAGCTGTAAGGATGTGACTCTGGCTGTCTGTGGTATTCCTTGTGGATTGAATGGTTTGTTCTTTGGAGCAGGAGTATCTCCAGTGTACCTGAATCTCAGTTTTCCCGGCCTGATTGACCACCACTACTGCTCCATCTCGACTATCGGAAACACAGATATCCAGGTTCCTGTTCTCAGTGATATATCTTTTATATCTACCTGGTGAAAAGAGAGGTTTACCATTACCATCAATTTGAATGCTTTGTTTTTCAGTGGAAAACCCGAGTAATAGACAACTTTTGTTTGTTAGTAATCATTACTGTCCATGATTACCAGGAGGTCACCAGATGAGGTACTACAGATACCTTTAGGTCTCAAGTTTTGTAGTCTGATCACCTCCTCTATCTTCTCATTCTTTACAATGTTCACAGTTTTATCATCATAATCAGTATAAACTAGATCTCCATTTTTTGTCACTGCTATATCACATTGCCAATTCCCTGACTTGGTTGTGATTGACTTGAGCAGTGATCCCTGACTGATGCTGTAGAGTGTTATGGTGTTGCCATATCCACGTGTCCAGATTTTTTCATCACTCAGACAGGCCACATTGTAAAGTTCTTTATACCAAGTGTCTATGGTGGTGACAATCTCTGGTTCATCAAGCAGCTGTTTGACTGGTGGAGAGTATTCAGCTTCTGGTGATTTCTGTACTGTCTTCATGCTGTAGTCGTACTTTCCTGTAGATGAGGAAGTTAAGGATAAAGCTCCAAACAACGTACTCAGTTGCTGTCCATTTACTCTTCCTTGAGTGAATGTAGTTGAGGAGGGAACAATTTTATGTGGTAGCTGCTTATACTTATCTACATTGAATGTATTGCTAAATAGTTTGGAAATATCACGAGAAGAAACAGCTATATGAATTAAATTGATATCTTCTTTGATTTCCAATATTTTCTTGTTTATTTCATCCAGATGTTTCTGTAGAATTTGTTACTGTGTATTTTTCATTTCATCACCCTCAGCTTTAGGTTTCTTGACGCGTTTGTCAATTATTCTGTGCCAGTCTTCTCCATGTTTTATTATTGCAGTTGAAAGATTTTCATGTTCTTTTTCTACATCAGAGGCAATTTCCAGGTAGATTGGAAATATTGTTTCATTTAATTCAGTTTGTTTTTTCAATAGCATGTTTTTCTTTCATCCAACACCTGCAATATTTCTGATAATTTATGACCCAGATGATTTTCAGATGTAATGCACTTGGTGCAAACTGGAATGTCACATTCATTGCAGTACACTTTATATCGTTCTTTATCATGAGAGGTACACCCGGGGTAAAGAGGCGTTGATAATCTTTCCTTGAAGTCCACAATTTTATGAGGTTTTGAGAGATCAGCAGAAAAGTGTTCTCCCACACAGGCCTTACAGAGGTTGACAAGGCATGTGCCACAGTGCATCTGTACCACAGCGGTCTCACACAGGTCACATCGCATCACATCCTGGGCACTGAGGCGGGGATCCATGATGAAACTTGCAACTCTAGAGTGGAAGTGAAAACTTAGTTTAGTATAACTTATTATGTAAACTGATGGAAAAATGAAAATGTACATGAATAATAATTGTCCCCAGCTTTCAGGAAATTGAAAGAATATTAAACCTTAACCAGCTGTAGGTCTATCACAAAAACTTTGAACTTTGAATTGAGAAAGAGTAGGACTTTCATATTTCACATGTGTATTATATAATGTACATGTGGCAAGACCTTTCCATATGCATTAATTTTTTTTGTCCCTTAATATATGTAACTGAACTTAAATTTTGACCTCCTTTTAAAAAAATTGTACATTGTTCATAACTTTTAAATGAGAAAAGATAGATAGGCCTTCATATTTTACAGTGCATTCAATAATGTGACAAACCTTTCTAAATGCCCTATGATATTTGACATCATGACCTTGAAAATCGATTAATCAAAACAATAAAATTAGTCAAAACTTTTCAATTAGTAAAGATAGGCTCTAAATTTCACGTACTACAATACTTTTCAGAAAGTAGTATAACTATTTACCACATGACCTTGATGTAAAACTCTGATTCACTCATCATTAACTTTGTACATTGGTCCAATCTTATGCACAAAAAAATTTTCTAGGCTTTCACATTTTTTCATGATTTTAATTTATGAGTTGAGGCCATGGTCTTAAATTAATGCCATTCAGATTTTTTTTTTTAAATTTTGGACATAATTCTTATTTAAACTAAGATTTAGATTTTTTTTTAAATCATGGACAAAAAGGCCGGACATACAAACAAAACAATTACAACATAACATAAATAAATGCATCAAACCCAAAATGACACCAAAAGCTGGGTGCACTTTCCCTGAAATTTGATTGCTATAGGGGCCTATATTTTATACATTATGACCTACATTTAAGTATAGCTTCAACCAACAGAGTATCAGTTAACCATGCAGATTACTAAATGTTCATATGTTCAGAGTTAGAGAACAGATAATAAACAAAGTATGTTTTTATGCTAAAAAAAATGACATAAAAGACAACAGTTCCATTAAAAAAAAATAAATATTTGTACCGCTGAAACTGGAGACAAAACAAGGGGTGTAATCTTTATAATTGTTCCTGCAATTATTGATGTTGATTTAATAAATAAAAGATAAATCTTGTATTTGGATTATCTTATTGACTTAATTGTACCGACAGTTATGATTACATAAGAAAGGACCCCTCCTTTTTTCCCTTTTTTACAGAGCTAGGCATTTTTCTCCCCAAACCAATGACGCGTTGTAAAATACTTGAACAAAATATGTTTTGTGAATGCTTAGAATAAAATGTACAAAAAAAAAAAATAAATTTTTCATAATATACGATGTTACAATGTCATATTTGATATTACCTGACTTCAGATTTTAATAGCTGCTGTCCTATCAATCCTGATGCTAAACATACACTTTCTAGGCGTGTTTGTAATTTCTAGTTTACGTGACCCACATATGTGCCCTATGCCTGCACTTTTTTTAAAACTTCCATGTACAAGTGATTTTCTTTACTGCTCATTTCTTGATAACTGTGTTGTGCATATTTTCCTGCAATTTATTAAATGAAATAGAAGTAATAAATTATTGCAAAAATAATCAGTGATTTAAATACTGATTTAAGTTTATTCCTTTTCGTTAACAGCTCTATATACAATCGGTAATCCTCGGCTGGCTCCGCTACATGTACGCTTCTAATAGCAAACCAATGACGCGTTGTAAAATACTTGAACAAAATATGTTTACGGGAATGCTTAAAATAAAATTTACCAAAAAAAAAAAACAAAATTTATCATAAATCGATGTTATAATGTCATATTTGATATAACGTAACCTGACTTCAGATATTAATGGCTGCTGTCATATCAATCCTGATGCTAAATGTCTTCTAACTGAAATTAATTTACAC
>NW_026930330.1:0-40899 GCF_032062105.1 Saccostrea cuccullata
GATTGGTCATAGTTATATGGAAGCATCCTCTGGTAGTGAAGATCCAAGTTTGTTCAAATCATGACCCCCGAGGATAGGTTTGGGGCACAATGGGGTATCAAAGTTTTACATAGCAATACAAAGAAATAAATCTTCAAAAATCTTCTTCTCAAGAACATCAAAGCCATAGTAATATGAAAGCATCCTCAGGTAGTGTAGATTCCAGTTGTTCAAGTCATAATCCCTGGGGTCATAATAGATTATCAAAGTTTTAAGAAGGATAACATAGAAAAAATATTCAAAATTCTTCTTCTCGATAACAGCAAAGCTGTGATTATTCATATTTCTATGGAAGCATCCTTGGATAGGATAGTGTAGATTCAAGTTTGTTCAAATTATGACCCCTGGGGTAGAGTGGGACCATAATGGGTGATCAATGTTTTATGTAGGAATACATCGGATAAATTGTTAAAATTCTTCACAAGAACAAGAAAACCATGATTGATCATCAATATAAAAGCATAAAAAGTAATGTAGATTTAAGTTTGTTCAAATACACCCTCTCGAACCCACTTTTATATTTAATTTTTTTCAATACTAAACTGATTTTTGCTTTTACCTAGCTAGTTGCTCAGGTGAGCGATGTGGCCCCTCTGCCTCTTGTTTATTTTGAATTTCAGTAAGATGTTATCAAAAAATTAAAAAAAATATTAGCATGTGCATGTATATTGTTCCTTTACCTCTAACGTAGCTTTCTTGATTCCATTAATTCCAATCCTGAAACCAGTATCTTTATGAAGGCATTCACCAGTAAATCCTAAAGCCCAGAGCGCTATCATATCATTGCAGTTTTCCTTGGCCATTCCACAGCTCTCGGGAGTAGATGTCGCGTTCACTGCAATGGAAATATAGATAGATTTGATTAGAGAGAGAGAGAGGAGAGAGAGAGGGGAGAGAGAAGGACTTTTCAAATCTAAGTGAAAAAAACACCCACCTGTATCTTTGCACCCGTATAAAATCATGTGATGTAACACATCAGCATTGTCAATCAATGGCTCTGAAGCAATAAGATGGTAATCTCCATCTGTTAGGAGGTCAAAGGTCATGCAGAAATAATTTGTTTCCGTTGCTGGCACCATGGTTGTTGGAAATTTCAATGTTTGGTTAATCGTATCTGAATGAAGAGAACAATTGTACAGGAATAACATGTTAAAAACTTTCACATATTTTAAGTTTTATTAACGAACAGTTTAGTTTATTATGTTAATTATTTTTTCGAATAGTGAATAAAATTCATTCATACATTGGATTACAAACCTTTTTCCATATCACAGTTAAAGGAAAGGTCGTTACATTGCAGAAAATTGTTCTTTCCTGCGCATTTTGGGTCACCAAGAGGTTCACATACACCTAGTAATAACAATTAAATTTACTAAATTTTACTTCTAAATTCTGTTTTTAATGAGAGGTTAAGATAAATGTGTTTTTGGTTCGTATATTCTGTTCGATGAGAGGATACCTCTAAAAACTTTATAATATAGATCTTTTTTAACATATGCTCCTTTTTACCCCTTCTATGCACGTGGCATTTTTAAATCAAATAAACCACCTTCAATACTTTCAGTTTTCCTAGACTTACCAGGATGCGACAGGCCCACTACAGATTTTGGTTCGTTATTTGGTGTCCACTCACAATCCGGATCTCCTAATTCTTGTCCATTGGTCTTACCATCGCCATCTGAATCCATACGACAAAGTGTAGAAGTCCATGTCTTGAGTAGGAAAAGAAGAAAATATCACTCCCAAATCTCATAAAATTATTTTTTGATCCGCTCCAATTAGTGTACAGATGTACTGGTATTTGGAGCGGATCAAAGATACAGTTTTAATTAGATTGGTATCCCCTAAAAAAGTTCCCATATACAGGATATATTGAATTCATTTTTAACATAAACTGCCAAATAGATGATCAAATTGGGAAGAAAAAAAGTAGTAAAAAAATCAGTTCGCTGTACCACTTTGCAGTTTAACTGACTATAATGTGTCAACCTAAGAGTTCTCATACTTACATTTCCTTCCCTGTTGAAGTTCAGTCCGAATGGATTTCGTTGGCCTCCTCCTCCCCGTGCCTCGTGTCCCACACCTTGCCATATTGTTGTCGGATCACAAGGATGGGGTACATTTCGACCATTTGGAATTTTATCTCGAAACGAACCAAAACCATCAGCACAATTGATAACCAACAAAAAGAGAAAGGTACTGCAATAAAATATTCAAGATGAAAGAAGCAAAGCATATAAAGCTAGTATCTTTTCTCAAGGTTAAAAAAATGTTTCTTCAAGAATTTCAGTTTACTTTATGCTCTGCGTTCTGTTTCAGTCCGAGAACCAGAATCGGACAGAAAGCCGAAGATAATTTAAGGTAAATTTTAATTTTAAACATAAACCTGTATGTGTGATAAATCGCCACACTTTATGGCATATACTATATAGTACATGTACACTCATTGTCATGATGACAAACGGGTAAAATGCGGTATATTTGTAATGAAAAGTCTCTTACTAATATCCTCATGTATTGCATAACAATGATCCGGGAAGGATCACTGAAAAATGTCTAATTATACGTCTTAATTTAACCAAAATCAAATTAAAATGTGCATAGTCGGTGATAATATCATGATATAAACAGTATTTTATTTTAAACTAGTGCTAATTGTAACGGGAACCGTTACAGATGTTCCCCAAACGCTCCCCAACTCCCTTTTGGTGCCAAATTCCCTGTACGCCTTATTAAATAAGACAATATCTGTGCATTTTTGACTTTAACAACGTTTTCCAAGAAGGATATTAATTATATTCAAATTTTAACATTGTACGCGTGCCCATGTGAATGCACGTGCGTAATGATCATATCATCTTGTCTACACTTTCTATATATTTAAATATACTAAATATAAAAGCATTTCGTCCAAAAGTATTAAAAATCACTCATTTAAGTATATTTTTTAAGTTCACTCGTTCCAAATGCATGCACGTGCGTGCACGTGCATGATGACCATACCTTCTTATAGGAGGCCTTTATACCTATCTATGTTCTAAATCCCATCCTGTTTGGTTGAAAACCAAGGGAGTTATAGCCATTTCAAGTTTTCAGCCAATCAGATTGCAGCACACGTGCATGCGCGTGATTTCATGATTTTTTCTCTAAATCATATTGTAGGCTATCCTAATGCATGATTATGTTTTAAATTTCAAAGCATTTCGTCAAAAAACAAAGGAGATATAGCCATTTAAAGTTTCAGCCAATCAGATTGCAGCACACGGGAAGCGCATGCTTTCATGAAAATTCTTATACATCATGCTGTAGATCTTCATAATGTAGGTATATGTTCAAAATTTCAAAGGATTATGACAAGAAACAAGAAAGATATTGAGACTTTAGTTTCAGCCAATCAGAGCGAAGCGCACGTGCATACGCGTGAGATCTTACTTTTTTGACCATGTCATTTTGTCTATGCTTCTTATATATACTTATAATATGAATTTCAAAGCATTTCATCAATAATTTAAATAGTTACGTCTGTATCAATTATATTGGACATTTCTCGTGTTTCACGTGCGAGCTCTTGCAAGCACATGTGCATACACATGCTTTCATGATAAATCTTATAATACAGGCTGTAGATCTCCCTAATATATGACTATGTTCAAAATTTCAAATGATTTTATCAAAAAACAAAAAAGATATTGAGACTTTAGTTTCAGCCAATCAGAGAGAAGCGCACGTGCATGCGCGTGCGATCTTGCTATTTTGACCATGTCATCTTGTGCTTACTACTAATATATCCTTACATTATAAGTTTCAAAACATTTCGTCACAAAATAGAAAAGTTACGGTTATATCCATTTTATATTGTTAATTTTAAGTTTTGCATGTGCGCGCTCTTGCAAGCACGTGCGCGCAAAATGACCTTGATTCCGCAAATCTACATAACATGCCTACTTACCCTAAAAAGGTTTCACCTAAGTCGGATGTATAGTTTACAAGAACACTCGCGGACAAAATTTTCCCAGGAAGAAAAATAAGAATAAGAATAATAACTAGAGCAAAGCTCGTTGCAAAGCAACAAGAAGGTCTTCCGTCCTGTTTGACCGGAAGTAGCTCTTTTTTTTTACAAAAATGAGAAAAAATGCCTAAAAATGGTTCGACTCCTCTAAAGCTATGTTAATTAATGCAAAAATAAGCTATTTTTGGCTACTTCCGGTTTGACCGGAAGTGAAAACGACGGACGGAAAATCAATTTTTATGCTCTCAGAGACATATGTTACCCAAAAACTTGTCAAGAACTGCAAAAATACGCGTTTTCTGACTACTTCCGGTTTGGCCGGAAGTGACGACGGCGGACGTTTTTTGATGGCTTAAATAGATTAAGCTTGACATTTTAAACAACTTTGCTTCTTGAACGTATTACAAATTCTCAATACTTTTTGAGATATAAAGAAAAAACTTTTGGCCCCTCTAGTCCCTTAATTTTAGGGGCCAGCCCTTTTTTCGAGATATCATTTGAAAGATCTTGAAATTCTACACTTCTTTTGTTCTACATCCTTTAACAAAATATTTCCAGGTAAAAAGATATCGTAGAAAAGGTGATAAAAATTTTGAAATTCGCGATAGGACTATTTTTGCGCCATAACGAGCGCCGACGTGCGGCACTTCAGATAAAAATGAAATAAATTTTACATATCTATAGACTTTGGACTATCATACCTGAAGTTTTCACGTTTCTATCTATAGCCATTTTTTTGAACGTTCGAGGACAATCTGACCCTTCAAAAATCATAAAATCGACCATATCTCCAAACCGGAAGTGACGTCATCAAATCGGAAAAAAATGCATAAGGTTCAAGTAATGTTACATAAGTCCTGAAAGTTTCATGGAAATCCATCGAGCCGTTTCCGAGAAATCGCGTGCACAAAATCGGTAAGAAAAAAAAGAATAATAATAATAATAACTAGAGCAAAGCTCGTTGCAAAGCAACGAGTAGGTCTTCCGTCATGTTTGACCGGAAGTGACTTTCATTTTTAACAGAAATGAGAAATAACGTCCAAAAATGGTTTGATTCCTCTAAATCCATGTTAATTATTGCAAAAATAAGCCATTTTCTGTTACTTCCGGTTTGACCGGAAGTGACGACGACGGACGGAAAATTAATTATAATGCTCCCAGAGACATATGTTACCAAAAAACTTGTCAAAAACGGCAAAAATACGCGTTTTCCGACTACTTCCGGTTTGACCGGAAGTGACGACGCCGGACGTATTTTGACGACTTCAATAAATTAATCTTGACATTTTGAACAATTTTGCTTCTTTGATGTACCACAAATTCTCAATACTTTTTGAGATATAAAGGAAAAACTTTCGGCCCCTCCAGGCCCCTGATTTAAGGGGCCAGCCCTTTTTTTAGATGTCATTTGAAAGATCTTGAAATTCTACACCTTTTTTGTCTACATGCTTTAACAAAATATTTCTAGGTAAAAAGTTATCGTTGAAAAAGTGCTTAAGATATTGAAATTCTTCATAGGACTATTTTCGGGCCATAGCGAGCGTCGGCGCTTCGTACTTCCGGTAGTTGTGATATACTTAGTGCACTTCTCCAAAAGTTGCTCTAGCATCACTGAAAATTTCAAGCTTCTGTGTTAAGTGCTTTTTGAGAAAACTGCCGGACAAAGTGACCCTCTAAAAATCACTAAATCGCAGAAAACTCCGAACCGGAAGTGACGTCATCAAAATAAAAAAATATATATCTAGATTTTTTGATGTTCTATCAGACCTGAAAGTTTCATGAAAATCGATCAAGTCGTTCTCGAGAAATCGCGCGCACAAAATCGGTAAGAAAAAAAAACAATAATAAAAATAGTGGAAAAGAAACCTAAGAAAAACAATAAGGTCTTCCGCTGAAGACGGAAGACCTTAATAACTAGTGCTAATTGTAACGGGGACCGTTACAGATGTTCCCCAAACGCTCCCCATCTCCCTTTTGGTGCCATATTCCCTGTAAGCTTCATTAAATAAGACAAACTTTATGCATTTGAGACTTTAACAACGTTTACCCAGAAGGGTACCAAGTTCATTCAAATTTTAGCATTGCACGCGTGAGCATGTGAATGCGTGTGCGTAATGACCATATCATCTTATCTACACAATCTATATACTTTAATATCCTAAATATTAAAATATTTAATCCAAAAGTATTAAAAAATACGCTCATTCAAGTGTATTTTTGATTTTACTCATTCCACGTGCATGCACGTGCATACATGAGCATGGTGACATACCTACTTGTGGAAGTTCATTACATCTATCTATGTTCTAAATCCCACTCAGTTTGGTTGAAAACCGAGGGAGTTATAGCTGATTAAAGTTTCAGCCAATCAGATTGCAGCGTACGTTCACGCATGTGTATGGATGTGCATGGTGATCATACCTTCTTGAAGAAGTCCATTATATCTATCTATGTTCCAAATCTCATCGTGTTTGGTTGAAAACTAAGGGAGTTATAGCTATTTAAAGTTTCAGCCAATCAGATTGCAGCGCACGTACACGCACGCGTATGAGTGTGCATGGTGACCATACCTTCTTGTAGAAGTCCATTATATCTATCTATGTTCCAAATCCCATTCTGTTTGGTTGAAAAACAAGGGAGTTATAGCCATTTAAAGTTTTAGCCAATCAGATTGCAGCGCACGTGCATGCACGTGTTTACATGACAATTGTTATACGTCATACTGTAGTAAATCCTCAAGTATGCCTATGTTGTAAATTTCATAGCATTTTGTAAAAAAACAGAAAAGATATTGAGATTTTTGTTTCAGCCAATCAGAGTGAAGCGCACGTGCATGCGCGTGAGTTCATGCTAATTTGACAGTGTCACATTATCTACAGTATTAATATATCTTTATATAATGAGTTTCAAATCATTTCATCAAAAAATGTAAAAGTTATAGCTATATTAAGTATATCAGTCAATTCACTCATTTCACGCGCACGCACGTGCAGGCGTATGCGCGCAAAATGACCTTCGTTCCGCACACCTACACTACACACCTATTAACCCTAAAAAGGTTTTAGCTCAGTTGGGTGAACAGTTACTGAGAACACTTGCGGACAAAAAAAGTACCGGAGAAGAAATAAGAAAAAAAATAATAACTAGTGCTAATTGTAACGGGGACCGTTACAGATGTTCCCCAAACGCTCCCCAACTCCCTTTTTGTGCTATATTCACTGTAAGCTTCATTAACTAAGACAAACTCTATGAGACTTTAACAACGTTTACCCAGAATTGTACCAAGTTCATTCAAATTTCAGCATTGCACGCATGCGCATGTGAAAGCCTGTGCGTAATGACCATATCATCTTGTCTACACAATCTATATATTTTAATATACTAAATATTGAAGAATTTAATCCAAAAGTATTAAAAAATACGCTCATTCAAGTGTATTTTTGATTTTGCTTATTTCACGTGCACGCACGTGCATACATGAACATGGTGACCATACCTTCTTGTAGAAGTCCATTACATCTATCTATGTTTAAATCCCATCCCGTTTGGTTGAAAACCAAGGGAGTTATAGCTGTTTAAAGTTTCAGCCAATCAGATTGCAGCACACGTACACGCACGTGTACGCATGTGCCTGGTGACCATACCTTCTTGTAGTAGTCCATTATATCTATCCATTTTCCAAATCCCATCCTGTTTGGTTGAAAACCAAGGGAGTTATTGCTATTTAAAGTTTAAGCCAATCAGATTGCAGCGCACGTGCATGGACGTGTTTTTATGATAATTGCTATATATCATGTTGTAGGATATCCTAACGCATGGCAATGTTCAAAATTTCAAAGGATTTCGTCAAAAAACAAGAAAGATATTGAGACTTTAGTTTCAGCCAATCAGAGCGAAGCGCACGTGCATGCGCGTGAGATCCTGCTATTTTGACCATGTCATATTGTCTATACTACTAATATATCCTTATATTATCAGTTTCAAAGCATTTCATCAAAAAATCAAAAAATAACGCCCATATCAATTAAATCGGTCATTTCACGTGTTGCACGTGCACGCTCTTGCAAGCACGTGCGCGCAAAATGACCTTCGTTCCGCAAATCTACATAACATGCCTTCTGACCCTAAAAAGGTTTTACCTACTTCGGGTGAACAGTTTACAAGATCACTCGCGGACAAAAAAGTACCCAGGAAGAAGAAGAAAAATAATAACTAGTGCTAATTGTAACGGGGACCGTTACAGATGTTCCCCAAACGCTCCCCACTTCCCTTTTGGTGCCATATTCCCTGGAGGCTTCATTAAATAAGACAAACTCTATGCATTTGAGACTTTAACAACGTTTACCCAGAAGTGCACCAAGTTCATTCAAATTTAAGCATTGCACGCTTGCGCATGTGAATGCATGTGCGTAATGACCATATCATCTTGTATACACAATCTATATATTCTGATATACTAAATATTAAATATTTAATCCAAAAGTATTAAAAAATACGCTCATTCAAGTGTATTTTTTATTTTACTCTTTTCACGTGCACGCACGTGCATACATGAGCATGGTGACTATACCTTCTTGTAGAAGTCCATTACATCTATCTATGTTCTAAATCCCAGCCCGTTTGGTTGTAAACCAAGGGAGTTATAGCTGTTTAAAGTTTAAGCCAATCACATTGCAGCGCATGTACATGCACGTGCATGCATGTGCATGGTGACGAAACCTTCTTGTAGAAGTCCATTACATCTATCTATGTTCTAAATCCCACCTCGTTTGGTTGTAAACCAAGGGAGTTATAGCTGTTTAAAGTTTAAGCCAATCAGATTGCAGCGCATGTACACGCACGTGCATGCATGTGCATGTTGACCATACCTTCTTGTAGAAGTCCATTATATCTATCTATGTTCCAAATCCCACCCCGTTTGGTTGTAAATCAAGGGAGTTTTAGCTGTTTAAAGTTTCAGCCAATCAGATTGCAGCGCACGTGCATGCACGTGTTTTTATGATAATTGCTATATATTATGTTGTAGGATATCCTAATCCATGGCTATATTCAAAATTTCAAAGGATTTTGTCAAAAAGCAAGAAAGATATTGAGACTTTAGTTTCAGCCAATCAGAACGAAGCGCACGTGCATGAGCGTGAGATCTTGCTATTTTGATCATGTGATATTGTCTATGCTACTAATATATCCTTATATTATGAGTTTTAAAGCATTTCATCAAAAATGTAAAAAGTTACGCCTATATCAATTTAATCGGTCATTTCACGTGTTGCACGTGCACGCTCTTGCAAGCACGTGCGCGCAAAATGACCTTCGTTCCGCAAATCTACATAACATGTCTACTGACCCTAAAAACATTTCACCTAAATCGGATGTGTAGTTTACAAGATCATTCGCGGACAAAATTTTCCCGAGAAGAAAAATAATAATAATAAGAAACAGAGTAAAAACAATATGTTCCCCAACTTCGTTTGGGGAACATAATAACTAGTGCTAATTGTAACGGGAACCGTTACAGATGTTCCGCAAACGCTCCCCAACTCCCTTTTGGTGCCATATTCCATGTAAGCCTTATAAAATAAGATAACATCTGTGCATTTTTGGCTTTAACAACGTTTTCCCAAAAGGATACCAATTATATTCAAATTTTAACATTGCACGCGAACCCATGTGAATGCACGTGCATAATGATCATATAATCTTGTCTACACTTTCTATATATTAAAATATACTTTATATAAAAGCATTTAGTCCAAAAGTATTAAAAATCACTCATTCAAATGTATTTTCAATTTCACTCGTTCCAAATGCACGCACGTGGATGCACGTGCATGATGACCATACCATCTTGTAGGAAGCCCTTATTCTAAATCCCATTCTTTTTGGTTGAAAACCAACGGAATTATAGCCATTTCAGATTTCAGCCAATCAGATTGTAGCACACGTGCATCCACGTGATTTCAAGAATTTTTTTCTAAATCATATTGTAGAATATCCTAATGCATAACTATCTTTTAAATTTCAAAGCATTTCGTCAAAAATCAAAGGAGATATGGCCATTTAAAGTTTCAGCCAATCAGATTGCAGCACACGTGCATGCGCGTGATTTCTTGAAATTTTTTGTATATCATATTGCAGGATATCCTAATGCATGACTATGTTTTAAATTTCAAAGCATTTTGTCAAAAAATAAAGCAGATATAGCCATTTAAAGATTCAGCCAATCAGATTGCAGTGCACGTGCATGCGCGTGATTTCATGAAATTTTTTCCATATAATATTGTAGGATATCCGAATTCATGACAATGTTAAAAATTTCAAAGCATTTCGTCGGAAAACAAAAGAGATATTGAGATTTTTGTTTCAGCCAATCAGAGGAAGGCGCACGTGCATGCGCGTGAGTTCGTGCTAATTTGACAGTGTCATATTATTAACACTTTTAATATATCCTTATGTAATGAGTTTCATAGCATTTCGTCAATAAATGTAAAAGTTATAGCTATATTAAGTATATCAGTCAATTTACTCATTTCACGCGCACGCACGTGCAGGCGTATGCGCGCAAAATGACCTTCGTTCCGCACACCTACACTACACACCTATTAACCCTAAAAAGGTTTTAGCTCAGTTGGGTGAACAGTTTCTGAGAACACTCGCGGACAAAAAAGTACCGGAGAACAAATAAGAAAAAAAATAATAACTAGTGCTAATTGTAACGGGAACCGTTACAGATGTTCCCCAAACGCTCCCCAACTCCTTTTTGGTGCCATTTTCCCTGTAAGCTTCATTAAATAAGACAAACTCTGTGCATTTTTGACTTTAACAACGTTTTTCAGCAGGATACCAATGATATTCAAATTTTAGCATTGCACCCGTGCGCATGAGAATGCATGTGCGTTATGATCATATCATCTTGTCTACACTATCTACATATCTTAATATACAATATATTAAAGCATTCAGTCCAAAAGTATGAAAAATCACTCTTTCAAACGTATTTTTCATTTCACTCGTTCCAAATGCACGCACGTGCGTGCACGTGCATGATGACCATACCTTCTTGTAGGAGTCCCTTATATCTATCTATATTTTAAATCCCATCCTGTTTGGTTGAAAAACAAGGGAGTTATAGCCATTTCAAGTTTAAGCCAATCAGATTGCAGCACACGTGCATGCGCGTGATTTCATGATTTTTTTTTTCTGCATCATATTGTAGTATATCCTAATGCATGACTATGTTTTAAATTTCAAAGCATTTCGTCAAAAAACAAAGGAGATATAATCATTTAAAGTTTCAGCCAATCAGATTGCAGCACGCGGACATGCACATGCTTTCATGAAAATTCTTATATATCACGCTGTAGATCTTCATAATGTAGGTCTATGTTCAAAATTTAAAAGGATTATGACAAGAAACAAGAAAGATATTGAGACTTTAGTTTCAGCCAATCAGAGCGAAGCGCACGTGCATGCGCGTGAGATCTTACTTTTTTGACCATGTCATTTTGTCTATCCTTCTTATATATACTTATAATATGAATATCAAAGCATTTCATCAATAATTTAAATAGTTACGTCTGTATCAATTAGATTGGACATTTCTCGTGTTGCACGTGCGAGCTCTTGCAAGCACATGTGCATGCACATGCTTTCATGATAAATCTTATATTACAGGCTGTAGATCTCCCTAATGTATGACTATGTTCAAAATTTCAAATGATTTTATCAAAAAACAAAAAAGATACTGAGACTTTAGTTTCAGCCAATCAAAGCGAAGTGCACGTGCATGCGCGTGCGATCTTGCTATTTTGACCATGTCATCTTGTGCACACTACTAATATATCCTTACATTATAAGTTTCAAAACATTTCGTCACAAAATAGAAAAGTTACGGTTATATCCATTATATATTGGTCATTTTAAGATTTGCACGTGCGCGCTCTTGCAAGCACGTGCGCGCAAAATGACCTTGATTCCGCAAATCTACATAACATGCCTACTTACCCTAAAAAGGTTTCACCTAAGTCGGATGTGTAGTTTACAAGATCACTCGCGGAAAAGATTTTCCCAGGAAGAAAAATAATAATAATAATAATAATAATAATAATAATAAGAAACAGAGTAAAAACAATATGTTCCCCAACTTCGTTTGGGGAACATAATAACTAGATACGATCTCGTTGCGAGCAACGAGAGGTCTTCCGTCCAATTCCGTTAAAAAAACGTAAAGTCGAGAATGAAAATGTAAAAAAAATTATTGCACTCAAGGGGGATTGAATCCAAGTCACCAGCATGAAAATCGAACGCGCTAAATATTACGCTATTGGGACCTCTGCTCTAAATCTTTTTGTATATAGCTCTGTATAACAGTGCTTTTGTTTTAGAATTATAAAAGGCTAGTCACTATTCATAATTTCTCGCAAGCGCCACGAGTTAATCTTGGCGCCTTTTCTTTGAAATGTTCTATTTAATACGTGTGATAGCTTCAATGAAATAAAAAAACCGTTCATGTAACCTAAAATTCGACGATTAGAAAGTATATTTAACACATTTTACAAATTCCATATAGTATGTAAGCAAGTAACACTTTTTTTTACTTTGAGAACCAGCCAAAACCAATTATAGAAGACGTTTAAGAAGAACGTAGTTTGACACAGAATTGTAACGTAACTATGACGTGAAAATCCAAGTATTCCTTTACATTTCATTTGTCCCTATGTAACTTTCGTTCAAGCAAACGTTCGGCTGCCTCCGTAAACACCTATTGCGAAATGTCGGAGTTGACAGAGACGGCCGCCATTTTGGACTCGCTTCAAATTTTTAATTGTTAATATCTAGAGTTTGGATTTATCAATATTCAAACAAATCATACAGTAAGCATTATAAGAAGGGTCTCTATTACCATTCCAAAAATAAATGAAAAATATTGAAAAACAAAAAAGTTAGAAAATGCGGACTTTTTAATTTCGCTTCCGGCAGCAACCGGAAGTACCGACGACACACGGATAGGTGATTCGTCATACTTAAAAGTCATCATCTTTCATCTCTAACAAGTCTCCAGTTAATATCTTAAACCATTTTCGAAAAAAAGGGGGGACAAAATTGCATTTTAAAATCAGAAAAGTGTCAATAACTTGGAACCAAAGGTGAGTATTCCAAATTTTTCTATCCATGCCACAACTTCATATAATGACGCATAATTCCTGAAAGTTTCATTAAAAACCACTGAATAGTTTTCGAGAAATCGCGTGCACAAAATTTTGGGGGAAAAAATAAGAATAATAATAATAATAATAATAAGAAACAGTAGAATCACTAGAAGGTCTTCCGTGAAGACGGAAGACCTTAACTAGATACGATCTCGTTGCGAGCAACGAGTGGGTCTTCCGTTCGATTCTTGATGAGATGAGATCAAATTTTGATTGAGATTCTCATTCTTAAGTAATGATTTTCCATTTTCTGTAAAAAGACATTGAACAATAAAGACTTCTAAAATCGACTTTTGGCCCCTCACGGCCCCTAATATTAGGGATCAGCCCTTTTTTCTTCATAACATTTTAAAGCTCTCAGGATTATGAACACTTTTTGTTCAACAACTATTCAGAGATTCTTTTTCGTTTTCGAGTTATTCGCAAAAGAAATATTTAGGGAACAGCCCTTCAACTCCTTAATGGGGACGTTTAGCGAAAAATGAAAGGTTGCATATTGTTCAGAACATCATTTTGAACATCTTTTGTTCAATATTACTTATCAAAATATTTCTCACTTTTGAGATACAAAGCGTCAAAGATTTTGCCTTCTGGCCCCTTGTGGCCCCTAATTATGTAATGTACGACTTTAAAATCATTATATACTGTTGTAGATTGTTGAGATAAACATTTTTACTTCAGTAATGTATTACAAATTATTGACTGTTAAAGAGTTATCGAAAAAAGACTTTTAGCCCCTCTTGGCCCCTAATTTGTGTGTCCAGCCCCTTTTTCTGGGTTTCATCTTAAAGCTCTTAGGATTTTGAGCACTTTTTGTTCAACAACTATTCAGAGATTCTTTTTCGTTTTCGAGTTATTCGCAAAAGAAATATTTAGGGGCCAACCCTTCAACTCCCTAATGGGGACGTTTAGCGAAAAATGAAAGGTTGCATATTGTTCAGAACATCATTTTGAACATCTTTTGTTCAATATTACTTATCAAAATATTTCTCACTTTTGAGATACAAAGCGTCAAAGATTTTGCCTTCTGGCCCCTTGTGGCCCCTAATTATGTAATGTACGACTTTAAAATCATTATATACTGTTGTAGATTGTTGAGATAAACATTTTTACTTCAGTAATGTATTACAAATTATTGACTGTTAAAGAGTTATCGAAAAAAGACTTTTAGCCCTCTTGGCCCCTAATTTGTGTGTCCAGCCCCTTTTTCTGGATTTCATCTTAAAGCTCTTAGGATTTTGAGCACTTTTTGTTCAACAACTATTCAGAGATTCTTTTTCGTTTTCGAGTTATTCGCAAAAGAAATATTTAGGGGCCAACCCTTCAACTCCCTAATGGGGACGTTTAGCGAAAAATGAAAGGTTGCATATTGTTCAGAACATCATTTTGAACATCTTTTGTTCAATATTACTTATCAAAATATTTCTCACTTTTGAGATACAAAGCGTCAAAGATTTAGCCTTCTGGCCCCTTGTGGCCCCTAATTATGTAATATACGACACAAAAATCATAATATACAGTTGTAGATTGTTGAGATAAACATTTTTACTTCAGTAATGTATTACAAATTATTGACTGTTAAAGAGTTATCGAAAAAAGACTTTTAGCCCCTCTTGGCCCCTAATTTGTGTGTCCAGCCCCTTTTTCTGGATTTCATCTTAAAGCTCTTAGGATTTTGAGCACTTTTTGTTCAACAACTATTCAGAGATTCTTTTTCGTTTTCGAGTTATTCGCAAAAGAAATATTTAGGGGCCAACCTTTCAACTCCCTAATGGGGACGTTTAGTGAAAAATGAAAGGTTGCATATTGTTCAAAACATTATTTTGAAAATCTTTTGTTCAATATTACTTATCAAAATATTTCTCACTCTTGAGATATAAAGCGTCAAAGATTTAGCCTTCTGGCCCCTTGTGGCCCCTAATTATGTACCATACGTCATAAAAATTATAATATATAGCTGTAGATTGTTGAGATAAACATTTTTGCTTCAGTATTATATTACAAAATATTAACTGATAAAGAGTTATCGATTAAAGACTTTTGGCCCCTTTCTGCCCCTAATGTGATGAGTCAGCATTTTTTTCTTGATATCATTTGAAAGATCTCGTTGTTCTGCACAAATGATGTTCAGTATGTTCTTACAAAATATTTATACTTTAAAAGATATGATGCAAAATGTCTCCAAAAATCACTCGTGATTCGTGTCCTAAATTTTGACCCCTACCGAGCTTCCATACTAGATACTTCCGGAAACTATCCAAACTCCCAGTAACATGGGGACATGTCCTCTATCATCACTGAAAATTTCAGCGCTCTAGCTCAAGCCGTTTTCGAGAAAATGAACGGACAAGGAGGTCCTCTGAATTTTGATAAAAGGGCGATAACTCTAGACCGGAAGTGATTTTCACAAAATCCTTCAGCCGGTATAAACTTCAGATTATCCTACAACATCTCTGAAAATTTGAAGCAAATCCATCCAACCATCTCTGAGAAATCTTCTGCACAAAATTTGTGCAGAAAAAAAGAATAATAATAATAATAAGAAAAGTGAAAAAGAAACATAAGAATAATAGAAGGGTCTTCCGCTGAAGACGGAAGACCCTAACTAGTGCTAATTGTAACGGGGACCGTTACAGATGTTCCCCAAACGCTCCCCAACTCCCTTTTTGGTGCCATATTCCCTGTAAGCTTCATTAAATAAAACTCTATGCATCTGAGATTTTAACAACATTTACAAAGAAGTGTACAAAAATCATTTAAACTTTAGCTTTGCACGCGTGCACATGTGAATACATTTGCGTCATGACCATATCATCTTGTCTACACAATCTATATTTTTAATACACTGAATATTAAAGTATTTAATCCAAAATTATTTAAAAGATACGCTCATTCAAGTGTATGATTGATTTTACTCATTTCACGTGCACGCACGTGCATACATGAGCATGGTGACCATACCTTCTTGTAGAAGTCCATTACATCTATCTATGTTCTAAATTCCACCCCGTTTGGGTGAAAACTAAGAGAGTTATAGCTGTTTAAAGTTTCAGCCAATCAGATTGCAGCACATGTACACGCACGTGTTTGCATGTGCATGGTGACCATACTTACTTGTAGAAGTATATTATATCTATCTATATTCCAAATCCCATCCTGTTTGGTAGAAAACCAAGGGAGTTATAGCTGTTTAAGTTTCAGCCAATCAGATTGCAGCGCACATGCATGCACGTGTTTTCATGATAATTGCTTTATTTCAAGTTGTAGGATATTCCAATGCATGGCTATGTTCAAAATTTCAAAGGATTTCGTCAAAAAACAAGAAAGATATTGAGACTTTCGTTACAGCCAATCAGAGCGAAGTGCACGTGCATGCGCGTGAGATCTTGCTATTTTCACCATGTCGTCATGTCTGTACTACTAATACATCCTCACATTATGAGTTTCAAAGCATTTCATATAAAAAAAAGAAAAGTTGTGGCTATATCTATTATATTGGTCATTTCACGTGTTGCACGTGCACGCTCTTGCAAGCACGTGCGCGCAAAATGACCTTGATTCCGCAAATCTACATAACATGTCTACTAACCCTAAAAAGGTTTTACCTACATCGGACGAACAGTTTACAAGATCATTCCCGGACAAAAAAGTTCCAGGAAGAAGAAGAAGAAAAATAATAATAATAATAATAATAATAATAATAAGAAACAGAGTAAAAACAATATGTTCCCCAACTCCGTTTGGGGAACATAACTAGTGCTAATTGTAACGGGGACCGTTACAGATGTTCCCCAAACGCTCCCCAACTCCCTTTTGGTGCCATATTCCCTGTTATCTCTATTAAATAAGAAATACTTTATGGAATTTAGACTTAATCAAGGTCTTCCAAGAAAAATACAAAATATATTAAAAAAAATAGGCATTGCACGCGTGTTCATGTGCGTAACGACCATATTATCTTGTCTACATTATCTTAAATTTTAATAATATCAAAGCATTTAATCCAAAAGTATTAAAAAATGCACTCATTCGAGTGTATTTTTTATTTTACTCATTTCACGTGCACGCACGTGCATAATGACTACACCTTCTTGTAGGAGTCCCTTATATTTATCCAAGTTCTAAATCTCATCCTGTTTCGTTGAAAAACAAGAGAGTTATAGCCATTTGAAGTTTCAGCCAATCAGATTGCAGCACATGTGCATGCGCGTGATTTCATGAATATTTTCTATATCATATTTTAGGATATCGTAATGCATGACTTTGTTTTAAATTTCAAAGCATTTCGTCAAAAAACAAAGGAGATATAGCCATTTAAAGTTTTAGCCAATCAGATTACAGCACGTGCGCATGCGCATGCTTTTATTAAAATTTTAATATATCATGCTGTAGATCTTCATAATGTAGGACCATGTTCAAAATTTCAAAAGATTATGACAAGAAACAAGAAAGATATTGAGACTTTAGTTTCAGCCAATCAGAGCAAAGCGCACGTGCATGCGCGTGAGATCTTGCTATTTTGACCATGCCATCTTGTCTATACTACTAATGTATCCTTACATTATGAGTTTCAAAGCATTTTATCAAAAAATAGAAAAGTTCCGACTATATCTATTATATTGGTTATTTGAAGTGTTGCACGTGCGCGCTCTTGCAAGCACGTGCGCGCAAAATGACCTTGATTCCGCAAATCTGCATAACATGTCTACTTACCCTAAAAAGGTTTTACCTACCTCGGACGAACAGTTTACAAGATCATTCCCGGACAAAAAAGTACCCAGGAAGAAGAAGAAAAATAATAATAATAATAATAATAACTAGGGCTAATTGTAACGGGGACCGTTACAGATGTTCCCCAAACGCTCCCCAACTCCCTTTTGGTGCCATATTCCATGTAAGCCTCATTAAATAAGACAAACCCTACGTATTTTAGTCTTTAACAACGTTTTCCAAGAAGTATACCAAGTATATTTCAATTTTAGCATTGCATGCGTGCGCATGTGAATGCATGTGCGTAATGACCATATCATCTTGTCTACACTTTCAATGTATATTAAAATATACACAATATTTAAGCATTTAATCCAAAAGTATTAAAAATACGCTCATTTAAGAGTTTTTTTAATTTTACTCATTCCACGTGCACGCACGTGCATGCATGTGCATAATGACCATACCATCTTGTAGGAGTTTATTATGTCTATCTATGTTCTAAATCCCATTCTGTTTGGTTGAAAACTAAGGAAGGTATAACCATTTAAAGTTTAAGCCAATCAGATTACAGCGCAAGTGCATGCACGTGATCTCATGAAAAATATTATATATCATATTGTAGGATATCTTAATGCATGACTATGTTTAAAATATCAAAGCATTTCGTCTTAAAGCAAAAAAGATATTGAGATTTTTGTTTCAGCCAATCAGAGAAAAGTACACGTGCAAACAAGTGCATGCATGTGCATGATGACCATACCCTCTTGTAGTAGTCTATTATGTCTGTCTATGTTCTAAATCCCAACCTGTTTGGTTGAAAAACAAGGGAGTTATAGCCATTTAAAGTTTTAGCCAATCAGATTGCAGCGCACGTGCATGCGCGTGATTTCATGACAATTGCTATAAACCATATTGTAGGACATCCTAAAGTGTGCCCATGTTTTAAATTTCATAACATTTCGTCAAAATACAGAAAAGATATTGAGATTTTCGTTTCAGCCAATCAGAGCGAAGCACACGTGCATGCGCGTGAGTTTGTGCTAATTTGACAGTGTCACATTATTTACACTATTAATATATCTTTATATAATGAGTTTCAAATCATTTCATCAAAAAATGTAAAAGTTATAGCTATATTAAGTATATAAGTCATTTCACGTGTTGCACGCGCCCGCACGTGCATGCGTATGCGCGCAAAATGACCTTCGTTCCGCACACCTACACTACACACCTATTAACCCTAAAAAGGTTTTAGCTCAGTTGGGTGAACAGTTTCTGAGAACACTCGCGGACAAAAAAGTACCGGAGAACAAAGAAGAAAAAAAAGAATAATAATAATAACTAGTGCTAATTGTAACGGGGACCGTTACAGATGTTCCCCAAACGCTCCCCAACTCCTTTCTGGTGCCATATTCCCTGTAAGCTTCATTAAAAAAGACAAACTCTGTGCATTTTGACTTTAACAACGTTTTCTCAGAAGGATACCAATTATATTCAAATTTTAGCATTGCACCCGTGCGCATGTGAATGCATGTCCGTTATGATCATGCCATCTTGTCTACACTATCTACATATTTTAATATACAATATATTGAAGCATTCAGTCCAAAAGTATGAAATATCACTCTTTCAAGTGTATTTTCATTTCCCTAGTTCCAAATGCACGCAAGTGCGTGCACGTGCATGATGACCACACCTTCTTGTAGGAGTCCCTTACATCTATCTATATTCTAAATCCCATCCTGTTTGGTTGAAAAACAAGGGAGTTATAGCCATTTCAAGTTTAAGCCAATCAGATTGCAGCACACGTGCATGCGCGTGATTTCATGTTTTTTTCTATATCATATTGTAGGATATCCTAATGCATGACAATGTTTTAAATTTCAAAGCATTTCGTAAAAAAACAAAGTAGATATAGCCATTTAAAGTTTCAGCCAATCAGATTGCAGCACGCGGGCATGCGCATGCTTTCATGAAAATTCTTATTATTCATGCTGTAGATCTTCATAATGTAGGTCTATGTTCAAAATTTCAAAGGATTATGACAAGAAACAAGAAAGATATTGATACTTTAGTTTCAGCCAATCAGAGCGAAGCACACGTGCATGCGCATGCAATCTTGCTATTTTGACCATGTCATCTTGTGCATACTACTAATATATACTTATAAAATGAGTTTCAAACCATTTCATCAATAATTTTAATAGTTACGTCTGTATCAATTATATCGGACATTTCTCTTGTTGCACGTGCGAGCTCTTGCAAGCACATGTGCATGCACATGCTTTCATGAAAAATCTTATATTACAGGCTGTAGATCTCCCTAATGTATGACTATGTTCAAAATTTCAAATGATTTTATCAAAAATCAAAAAAGATATTGAGACTTTAGTTTCAGCCAATCAGAGCGAAGCACACGTGCATGCGCGTGCGATCTTGCTATATTGACCATGTCATCTTGTGCATACTACTAATATATCCTTACATTATAAGTTTCAAAACATTTCGTCACAAAATAGAGAAGTTACGGTTATATCCATTATATATTGGTCATTTTAAGTTTTGCACGTGCGCGCTCTTGCAAGCACGTGCGCGCAAAATGACCTTGATTCCGCAAATCTACATAACATGCCTACTTAACCTAAAAAGGTTTCACCTATGTCGGATGTGTAGTTTACAAGATCACTCGCGGACAAAATTTTCCCAGGAAGAAAAATAATAATAATAATAAGAATAATAATAATAAGAAACAGAGTAAAAACAATATGTTCCCCAACTTCGTTTGGGGAACATAATAATAATAATAAGAAACCGAGTAAAAACAATATGTTCCCAAACTCCGTTTGGGGAACATAATAATAATAAGAAACAGAGTAAAAACAATATGTTCCCCAACTTCGTTTGGGGAACATAATAATAAGAAACAGAGTAAAAACAATATGTTCCCAAACTCCGTTTGGGGAACATAACTAGTGCTAATTGTAACGGGGACCGTTACAGATGTTCCCCAAACGCTCCCCCACTCCCTTTTGGTGCCATATTCCCTCTTATCTCTATTAAATAAGAAATACTTTATGGAATTTAGACTTAATCAAGGTCTTCCAAGAAAAATACAAAATATATTTAAAAAATAGGCATTGCACGCGTGTTCATGTGCGTAACGACCATATTATCTTGTCTACACTATCTATAATTTTAATAATATCAAAGCATTTAATCCAAAAGTATTAAAAAATGCACTCATTCGAGTGTATTTTTTATTTTACTCATTTCACGTGCAAGCACGTGCATAATGACTACACCTTCTTGTAGGAGTCCCTTATATTTATCCAAGTTCTAAATCCCATCCTGTTTGGTTGAAAAACAAGAGAGTTATAGCCATTTGAAGTTTCAGCCAATCAGATTGCAGCACACGTGCATGCGCGTGATTTCATGAATATTTTCTATATCATATTTTAGGATATCGTAATGCATGACTATGTTTTAAATTTCAAAGCATTTCGTCAAAAAACAAAGGAGATATAGCCATTTAAAGTTTTAGCCAATCAGATTACAGCACGCGCGCATGCGCATGTTTTTATTAAAATTTTAACATATCATGCTGTAGATCTTCATAATGTAGGACCATGTTCAAAATTTCAAAAGATTATGACAAGAAACAAGAAAGATATTGAGACTTTAGTTTCAGCCAATCAGAGCGAAGCGCACGTGCATGCGCGTGAGATCTTGCTATTTTGACCATGCCATCTTGTCTATACTACTAATGTATCCTTACATTATGAGTTTCAAAGCATTTTATCAAAAAATAGAAAAGTTCCGACTATATCTATTATATTGGTTATTTGAAGTGTTGCACGTGCGCGCTCTTGCAAGCACGTGCGCGCAAAATGACCTTGATTCCGCAAATCTGCATAACATGTCTACTTACCCTAAAAAGGTTTTACCTACCTCGGACGAACAGTTTACAAGATCATTCCCGGACAAAAAAGTACCCAGGAAGAAGAAGAAAAATAATAATAATAATAATAATAACTAGGGCTAATTGTAACGGGGACCGTTACAGATGTTCCCCAAACGCTCCCCAACTCCCTTTTGGTGCCATATTCCATGTAAGCCTCATTAAATAAGACAAACCCTACGTATTTTAGTCTTTAACAACGTTTTCCAAGAAGTATACCAAGTATATTTCAATTTTAGCATTGCATGCGTGCGCATGTGAATGCATGTGCGTAATGGCCATATCAACTTGTCTACACTTTCAATGTATATTAAAATATACACAATATTTAAGCATTTAATCCAAAAGTATTAAAAATACGCTCATTTAAGAGTTTTTTTAATTTTACTCATTCCACGTGCACGCACGTGCATGCATGTGCATAATGACCATACCATCTTGTAGGAGTTTATTATGTCTATCTATGTTCTAAATCCCATTCTGTTTGGTTGAAAACTAAGGAAGGTATAACCATTTAAAGTTTAAGCCAATCAGATTACAGCGCAAGTGCATGCACGTGATCTCATGAAAAATATTATATATCATATTGTAGGATATCTTAATGCATGACTATGTTTAAAATATCAAAGCATTTCGTCTTAAAGCAAAAAAGATATTGAGATTTTTGTTTCAGCCAATCAGAGAAAAGTACACGTGCAAACAAGTGCATGCATGTGCATGATGACCATACCCTCTTGTAGTAGTCTATTATGTCTGTCTATGTTCTAAATCCCAACCTGTTTGGTTGAAAAACAAGGGAGTTATAGCCATTTAAAGTTTTAGCCAATCAGATTGCAGCGCACGTGCATGCGCGTGATTTCATGACAATTGCTATAAACCATATTGTAGGACATCCTAAAGTGTGCCCATGTTTTAAATTTCATAACATTTCGTCAAAATACAGAAAAGATATTGAGATTTTCGTTTCAGCCAATCAGAGCGAAGCACACGTGCATGCGCGTGAGTTTGTGCTAATTTGACAGTGTCACATTATTTACACTATTAATATATCTTTATATAATGAGTTTCAAATCATTTCATCAAAAAATGTAAAAGTTATAGCTATATTAAGTATATAAGTCATTTCACGTGTTGCACGCGCCCGCACGTGCATGCGTATGCGCGCAAAATGACCTTCGTTCCGCACACCTACACTACACACCTATTAACCCTAAAAAGGTTTTAGCTCAGTTGGGTGAACAGTTTCTGAGAACACTCGCGGACAAAAAAGTACCGGAGAACAAAGAAGAAAAAAAAGAATAATAATAATAATAATAATAATAAGAAACCGAGTAAAAACAATATGTTCCCAAACTCCGTTTGGGGAACATAATAATAATAAGAAACAGAGTAAAAACAATATGTTCCCCAACTTCGTTTGGGGAACATAATAATAAGAAACAGAGTAAAAACAATATGTTCCCCAACTTCGTTTGGGGAACATAACTAGTGCTAATTGTAACGGGGACCGTTACAGATGTTCCCCAAACGCTCCCCCACTCCCTTTTGGTGCCATATTCCCTCTTATCTCTATTAAATAAGAAATACTTTATGGAATTTAGACTTAATCAAGGTCTTCCAAGAAAAATACAAAATATATTTAAAAAATAGGCATTGCACGCGTGTTCATGTGCGTAACGACCATATTATCTTGTCTACACTATCTATAATTTTAATAATATCAAAGCATTTAATCCAAAAGTATTAAAAAATGCACTCATTCGAGTGTATTTTTTATTTTACTCATTTCACGTGCAAGCACGTGCATAATGACTACACCTTCTTGTAGGAGTCCCTTATATTTATCCAAGTTCTAAATCCCATCCTGTTTGGTTGAAAAACAAGAGAGTTATAGCCATTTGAAGTTTCAGCCAATCAGATTGCAGCACACGTGCATGCGCGTGATTTCATGAATATTTTCTATATCATATTTTAGGATATCGTAATGCATGACTATGTTTTAAATTTCAAAGCATTTCGTCAAAAAACAAAGGAGATATAGCCATTTAAAGTTTTAGCCAATCAGATTACAGCACGCGCGCATGCGCATGTTTTTATTAAAATTTTAACATATCATGCTGTAGATCTTCATAATGTAGGACCATGTTCAAAATTTCAAAAGATTATGACAAGAAACAAGAAAGATATTGAGACTTTAGTTTCAGCCAATCAGAGCAAAGCGCACGTGCATGCGCGTGAGATCTTGCTATTTTGACCATGCCATCTTGTCTATACTACTAATGTATCCTTACATTATGAGTTTCAAAGCATTTTATCAAAAAATAGAAAAGTTCCGACTATATCTATTATATTGGTTATTTCAAGTGTTGCACGTGCGCGCTCTTGCAAGCACGTGCGCGCAAAATGACCTTGATTCCGCAAATCTGCATAACATGTCTACTTACCCTAAAAAGGTTTTACCTACCTCGGACGAACAGTTTACAAGATCATTCCCGGACAAAAAAGTACCCAGGAAGAAGAAGAAGAAAAACTAGATGAGATCTCGTTGCGAGCAACGAGTAGGTCTTCCGTTGAATTTCTAGATAAGATGAGATGTGATTTTGACTGAGATAATCGTTAAAAGAGAATGACTTTAAGTTTTCCTTCATTAAATTTAAAGTTTCTGTTTTTTATCACGATATTCTGAACATCTTTTGTTCAATATGCCTTTTAAAAATACTCCCTCTTTTCGAAACGCAAAGCATAAAAATATATCATTTTGGCCCTTTTGCAACCTCTTATTACGTATCATGATAAAATTTTATAATATATTGTTGCAAATCGTTAAGATCAATATCTTTGCTTCTCATTATGGATACTTATCGAAAATATTTATCATGAAAGAGTTGAAGATGAAAGACTTTTGAGCCCTCTAAGCCCCTAATTTAAGGAGTCAGCCCCATATCTTC
Source organism: Saccostrea cuccullata (assembly GCF_032062105.1). Taxonomy (NCBI): domain Eukaryota; kingdom Metazoa; phylum Mollusca; class Bivalvia; order Ostreida; family Ostreidae; genus Saccostrea; species Saccostrea cuccullata. Next base: position 24,877 of record NW_026930330.1, read on the forward strand.
TTGATATCAAATGAAAGGTCTTGTGATTTCAAAGACTTTTTGTTCAACACCTATCCAGAGACTTCTTTTCCTTGTGGAGATATGCTTCATATACATATTTAGGGGTCACCCTTACAAGTCCTTAATTGGACCGTTTTACAAAAATTCAAAGTATGCATATTGTTCAAAACATTTTTCTGACCATTTTTTTGTTCAATATTGCTTATCAAAATACCCCCCTTTTCGAGAAATAAAGTGTGAAAGATTTGACATTCTGACCCCTTGTGACCCTTAATTACGTAACATATGATCAAAGTTTTATCATATATTGCTGCAAATCGTTAAAATAGATACTTTTGCTTCAGTAATGTATAACAAAAAATTGATCATTAGAGAGTTATAGAAAAAAGCCTTTTGGCTCCTCTGAGCCCCTATTTTGAGGGGTCAGCCCCATTTTCTTGATATCAAATGAAAGGTCTTGTGACTTTGAAGTTTTTTTGTTCAACACTTATTCAGAGATTTCTATGCGTTGTGGAGATATGCTTAATGAAAATATTAAGGGGCCACTCCTACAAGTCCTTAATGGGGCCGTTTTACAAAAATTCAAAGTATGCATATTGTTTAGAACATTATTCTGGCCATTTTTTGTTCAATATTGCTTATCAAAACATTCCCCCTTTTCGAGATATAAAGCGTCAAAGATTTGACATTCTGGCCCCTTGTGACCCCTAATTACCTAACATATGATCAAAATTGTATCATATATTGTTGCAAATCGTTAAGATAAATACTTTTGCTTCAGTAATGTATAACAAAATATTGATCATTAGAGAGTTATAGATAAAAAAACTTTTGGCCCCTCTGAGCCCCTATTTTGAGGGGTCAGCCCCATTTTCTTGATATCAAATGAAAGGTTTTGTGATTTTGAAGTTTATTTGTTCAACACTTATTCAGAGATTTCTATTCGTTGTGGAGATATGCTAAATGGAAATATTTAGGGGCCACTCCTACAAGTCCTTAATGGGGCCGTTTTACAAAAATTTAAAGTATGCATATTGTTTAGAACATTATTCTGACCATCTTTTGTTCAATATTGCTTTTTAAAATATTCCCACTTTTCGAGATATAAAGCGTCTAAGATTTGACATTCTGGCCCCTTGTGACCCCTAATTACTTAACATATGATCAAAATTGTATCATATATTGTTGCAAATCGTTAAGATAAATACTTTTGCTTCAGTTATGTATAACAAAATATTGATCATTAGAGAGATATAGATAAAAGACTTTTGGCCCCTTTGAGCCCCTAATTTGAGAATCAGCCCTATTTTCTTGATATCAAATGAAAGGTCTTGTGATGTTGCACATTTTTTCTTCAATATGTTTAACAAATTATGAACAGTTGTGAAGAAATGAAACAAAATATGTCAAATTTTTTGAGATATTTCTGAGACATTTTTTCGGGCCCTACCGAGCTCCGGCGCCTTTTGCGCTAGAAAGATTTGGAGACCCAATTACAACTCACCAAACCTTCCTCTATTTCCACTGAAAATCTTAAGTCGATATCTTGAGTCGTTTCGGAGGAGTTTCCTGGACAAGCCGACCCTCTGAAAATCAGAAAATCCTCCATATCTCACGACCTGAAGTGAGATAATCAAAAAGCAAATAAACCTATCAAGATCAATTGCATATCTTTCAGATCTGAAAGTTTGGTATAAATCGGAAGAGCCATCTCTGAGAAATCGCTTGCACAAAATCGGTTGGAAGAAAAATAATAATAATAATAATAGGGAAAAAGAAACCGAAGAATAACAAGAAGGTCTTCCGTTGGATACGGAAGACCTTAATAATAATAATAATAAGAAGAAACAGAGTAAAAACAATATGTTCCCCAACTTCGTTTGGGGAACATAATAAGAAACAGAGTAAAAACAATATGTTCCCCAACTTCGTTTGGGGAACATAATTAAGGGCATATGCAAGGTACTTTACCTACTGATACTTTTTCAGATGTTCATAGACAAAATATCAGCATGCATTACCAGGGGTTTTTGGAAGATATCAAATTATGAAAATGTTGCATTATTCAAAGAAAAAATACAAAAGTACGAAACTTAAATTCCGGATTTTTTTCCATCAAAATTTGTTTCAGAAGAGGTGTACAAATCCATATATAGACATTAAAAGTATTGCACACAGGTCCTTCATTTAGTGGAACTCTTCAACTCCGGGGAACAGCCAAATTAAGTTCAAACTACGTTGCGTATGACCTTAAGTGGTCAACATGGTTTGCGAGAATCTTTTGACTCTGAAACATTTTAATTACTAGTATGTGTTAAGTAAAACTAATATGAGGAGTATAAACCACTTACCATAAATTCCACATTTTAAATCTCTCTAAATTTTCAATTAGGTCAAATTGTACATGCATTTATAATATCATATACTATGTTTGCCTGCATTTATATCAGCCGCCTATAACTGTATCTATTTTGTTTTATTCCTAAAGTAAAGGCCTGTCATTTACATCCGTAACATATAAGAAGGAAATGGATAAGTATACGTTAGGTAACCTAAGGTTTTGTAACTTATTTCCAAATATCCTTGTTGGTTGCTAATTATTTTCAGATAAAAATCTTGTTGAACATAATGCAGATATCATCGACCAATTCCAGATGAGAGCTCATTCAAATGATATTATTATGATAGTGAAAATAATGTATGGAGTAGATGAAAACTGTTCCACATTTTGTTAAGCGTTCTGTATCTTTACAGTTATTTATTCTGAATGCGTGTCAAGTATGCCCTGATGCCGCAATTTGCAATGGGTGGTCACTCTCAATAAAAGCCATATGATTTAATAAAACCTTTCAGGTAATATTTTGAAAGCTATGCTGACCAGAAAGCTTCACTTACTAATAAATCTGAGACATCTAGATTCTGCCTTAGCAAAACATGTTAATTGGCAATCCAAATGTGCACTATTTTTTAACTGACCAACCTCCATCTGTCCACCTCACGGCATGAGCATGATGGTAACTATAGGTCAAATGAAGATGAAATTTTGAACAGTGCTTTTCTTGTGAATTATTTTTTTTACATATAATGGATTATCAGTGTTTATATTAGTTAATAAATGAATATAAATGAAAATTCCATGTTCAACAGGTCGGAGAGAATACTCGAAATCGGGTATTATCCGTGAAATCGCGTATTATACTCGATATCAGGATATCGTTGAATCCGCGAAATCGGGTATTCCGTGCAACTTTCTATAAAAACTAAAGAATAAAGCAACGGCGCATTATGCCAGTAACTGTTACTTGTACATCAGTATCTTGTGGATTTATTTTTATTAAACCTTATTCATAAGGTTGTCAAATAACTTAAAAATCACACAACAAACACTGCTGGGGTAACAAAGAAGACACAATGGCGTTATTATTTTTCAATATAATTTCTAAAAACAAATAACTACACTTCGTTTGTCTTTATTTCCCATTAAAGTATTCCATATACTTAATTTTCTAATTTGTGCACTATTCACAAAACGTAAAATTTTAAAGAAATTAAACGACTAACGCCGTGTTATGTATTTTTCCTGAAAAATGTATGGCGTCCCTTTCTCGTGAAATATAAATGACTCCTAACAGTTAGAGAGTACAGTATAAGCGAGTCATAATTGTATATCTCTGCCATTATAGAATACCAACTTTATTATAAAGAAGAAAATAAAATAAGATGAAATAAATACCCACGGGAAAACAGTTTGAAAATAGCTAATTGAAGCGGAGTATCTTATTTTATGTCAATTTAGCATGAAATGTTTATTTCAAAGACACCGTAAATTTTTGGTTGCATTTTAATCGATAAAAAATATACTATTTTACCTTTATTTCATGCATTTTGTGAAAATTTAGAGCGAGAAGTCATTTGAACAGGATTTTCGTGTTTTTTTAAGGGGGGCGGGTTTATAAATAAAAGTCAAATGTGTACATCTTTTCATGAAGTTAAAATACATTGAATTTCTCAATATAGATCGAGGTACAGTCATATTGATATATGAATTACATAGTCAAGTTTTTACATTTCTTATTGTTTTTACGTTTAAACAATCTGAAATAATGGAGTGTTCAATTGCCTTGGAAACTCTTGTCTTACTTTTTGGGAATATAATTCCTCATCGGTCATTAAATTTTCATAAAAATCGTAGCCATTTCCTCTCTTTATCATAGGCGTCGGAACCGGGGGGGGGGGGGGGGGCTAGGGGGGTGTGGCCCCCCCACTTTTTTCCCAATATATACTTAGTATATACATTGAACCTTGTTATATAGGTAGAGCCCCCCCCCCCCCCCCACTTTCCACAGACACCTCGCAGTATAGGCTAAAAATGGGTAAAGTTTTGGTGTTTGGAGAAAAATTTAGGTACTAAAGTTCGAACCTACCCCCCTCCCCTCTTCCTTACGATAAAAAATATATGACCGAGACATTCAAAGAAAGATCTCTTAGACACATGTAGAACACAGTCGAGGTTGTTTTGTCAGAGGTTATCAAGAAGCCTTTAGCCCCCCCCCCCCCTTTTTGAAGTCGCCAGGAAATGGTAAAATATTGATGACTTAGCGAAATTAAACGATCAACAGTTATGTTCTCTCATAAACTGTATTCCTGAAACTATCACTGTCTCTGCTAAAAGTTTGAAGACATATTCTGCAAATATGTTTGAATGAAAAATAAAAAAGAAAAGATTTTCCAAAAAAGAGAAAGAGGGTTCTTTTAGCCGAAATTTTAAACAATTTTATCATTACATTATTTATACATTCAAAAATAAATTTGATTTTATGCACAAGATGAATGTTAAAGTAATTAATGACGCATAATTAGATAGAATAGACAATCTCTTGTTTATACATGGCATCATATCTGGTGTGTGAAATGTGTTTCCGTATAATCTGATTTATTTACAAATTGTTCATGTTTGTCGTGTTGATGTGGAATTATTATATATTCCCGAATTCTGATACTTTACAATTTTGTTGTGTTGGGAATGAACATTAGGAAGATGCATATACTTTCAACGTAAGGAAAAATATAGAGCAAATCGAACGCCTTTTTGTGTGCAGATCATGACATGTACTGAGCTCCACGGGTATTTGTTGTCCCGAGCGCATTAATCTTGAGGCCCAAATTCTTACTTGGCTAGTGATATCTTTAGAAAACATGTGTATCTAGATGAAAGTTAACTCGGCAACATGCGCCATCCCATTCTTTAAGTTTTATTAGGTGTTTACACCTCCTATACCCGATTTCGCGGATTCTACGATACCCTAATATCGAGTATTATACGCAATTTCACGGATAATACCCGATTTCGAGTATTCTCTCCGACCTGTTTAACTTATTCGGTCAGAATCTGTTAAGTGACCTCATATGCTGAGGCTACGGAGGGGTTTATTATCCATCCAAGTTTTGTATGTTAAAATTATATACTAGAGAGAATAAAACATACCCTTTTCCATATCACATCCTGTATCAGCCCGAGACACCAATATCCTGTATCAGCCTGAGACACCAATATCCTGTATAAGCCCGAGACACCAATATCCTGTATCATACTGTTTGTGACAGGTTTGATATTTTAGCGTCATTCGTTCCCACTTCTATAAACTTCGTTTAAATATGATTTCTGATTGTTGGGATGTGACATGTTGTAAATTTTTAATTTTCTGAGTGAAAATAAAAAAAAAGATCAAACTGTAATTTGTTTATTACATGAACATGCCATCCAGTTAATTCAAAATTGAAAACATACATGGAAAGGAAGATAGAGTAGATGGTTTTATAACAAAAAGAAATACATGTGTGCATATTTATTTACAGAGTGAATTCATACAAATATACATATGCATATTGATGGCATTTTTTGCAAAGTTCTCAAGCATATATAGTGAAATTTAAACGTTGCTTGCAATTAAAGCCCGATGATAATCGACGAATTAAGTCTATGGTATGAATGTACATGTAATTGGCTTACGAATCTATCTACAAAGCCTTTCGCGAAAATATTTGTACAATGCTCAGAAGTTAGTATTGAAATGATTAGAAACAAACTCTGTAATTGAATCTTTTATTTCTGAATATTAAGGATAGATTACTATTATTTACCGACTTTGCTCTTTAAGTTTGTAAACGTTTATGTAGTACATGTTTTTAAAAACGCAAACTAAACAAATATCCAAGCTTTACTATTGAACACACTTTTCAAAAATATTCTTGATATCAACTTTATTGAATAATGCTGCGCTGTTTGTAGTTATCGACATTAGTTCTGTGATTAAACTTTTCCTTTCTTATAAACTAAAATGGATGGTAAATAATATTGATGCAACAAGTGTTGCTCTTGTTGCCGTACTGGCTTCTGATGTTGCTTTCTTCAGTTCCTCACACGTGTCCATACATTTAGCCTGGCAGTTCTCTCGGGCAATTTCCGCGTTACAGGCGTCGAGAGCTGTAAACATGGCAAAACGTGAGTCCCAGCTAAGTGCAACAGCTGCTTGCCGGAAATAAGCCCCCATACTGCCATTTACACATGGATTTTTCATTGCTTCTGGTAAAAATGCACGGCATTCTGAGGTACATCCCATGAGCATTTTACAGTTCTCGTAGACGGCCTTCAAAAAAGTGACCGTTGCAGGATTTTTTTCATCAATGAATGCCGTAATATTACAACCATTTATAAGTTTATCTTGATAAGATTCTAGAGCATTTTGGCTTATGTCTTGCCACTGAGTGCAGGAGGTCACGGTGAGATTTTCCTTTGGGTAGTACGTGAGAAATCCGAAACACATTTCATCACTAGTTGCATCACCTTTGAACACAGTTTTGTTCATGTTCATGGAGTTGAATACACAAGTGGTGATTACTTCGTCCCCGGCTCTGAACTCAACAGGTGTTGAAAATCTACAATGAGAAATGATTACTGTAGAAGTACTTTTTTCCGCGTGGTGTTAATTTACGCTATGTACGGGCTCATATTAAAACTTAGAGTTACTATGAGCACTGAGTTCACTATAACCCCCGCCTCCCATATGATTATAATGTCAAAAAGTCCATGTTTTTCTCTGGATTATCCGAAATAAGTATCAGATCAAAAAGTAAAATAGGAGGTGTACAGTTGCATTGTGTAATGATGAAAAAGTGAAAGTATTAAATTTTATTCAGTCAGTGTGGTATAGGAGGAGGATAAAAGATGGGTACCCTCAAAGATTATAGAAAAAATGACAGTGTCATGTTTTGCTATGGGAAAGTCCTCTATGCCAGTGAAGGAAATTGAATGAATTTGTCACATAATTGTTGTTACATACCCGGTAGTACAATTGTGCACCTCCTATTTAGCTTGCCTGAGCCGAAGGCTCAAGTGAGCTTTTCTGATCAAATTTGTCCTTTGTCTGTCGTCGTTGTCGTTAACTTTTAACATTTTCATTTTCTTCTCAAGAACCACTGGACCAGTTTCAACCAAACTTGCTACAAAGTATCCTTGGGTAAAGGGGATTCAAGTTTGTTCAAATGAAGGGCCACGCCCTCTTCCAAGGGGAGATAATCATGAATTTGTGAAAAATTAATAGAATTCTTAAAAATATTCAAGAACCAGTGGGCTAGGAAAGATGAAACTCATGTGGAATCATCCTTAAGGAGTGTAAATTCAAGTTTGTTCAAATCATGACCCCTGGGGGTAGGGTGGGGCCACAATGGCCGATCAAAGTTTTACATAGGAATATGTATGAAAAAAATCTTTAAAAATCTTCTCAAGAACCATTGGGACAGGAAAGATGAAACTCATGTTGAATCATCCTCAGGTAGTGTACATTGGAGTTTGTTCAAATCATGACCCCACAGAGGAGTGAACACCCCCTGCTGACCGGTCAAACCCACCGTGTACTCTTTGTCATGATCGGGGAATAACGGAAAAAAGGTCGTCAATTCAGTGTATAAATAATGGACTAACAATTAGTTTGAAAAAAAGTCTGTCAGCATTAGACTCAGTAATAAATTGTATTTGATGACCAAGTCATTGTATCGACCATATAAAATGATGACTTTAAAATAAAAAAGGAAACTTGCGCAATTGCATTAGGTAATAGAGAATCCGTGAAAGTATCAGACAGTTTTATTCAGGTGTTCACTCCTCTGTGGCACCTGATCCCACCCCTGATGTTTTGGGGATCCGTGTTTGCTCTGCTCCTATTTTGTTTTGTTTCATGAATGCTACTGTTCGTTATCTCCATATGTGTAATTTGATCCGACACTTTGTTTTTTGGGTCTCCCGTAGTTCAAAACATGGGACTTTTCCATCATTATCATACGGGAAACGAGGGTATCAAATTTTGTGAGTTCACAGCTCACAGTACCTCTTGTGTTTTTTAAAGATCAAGCTGGATAAAACAGTGCACTGCTGATCACGTATCAACCAGAATTAATATAAAGAAATTTAAAAGGATACTCCATTCATGTGAATAAACAGTATTTGAAATGTGCCTTTATTTTATTATTATAATTTTCTTTAATAAAAAAACAATGATAAACTGCTCTCATTTTCACAGCATCCTTTAAGCTTTTTCATATATTTTTATTTAAATTACGAAAAGCATCTTATTTGCAAGTTAAGCAATTCTTCAGCCGTCTCTTTGAAAAAGCATAAAATTTTATAAGTACATTAAATGTTATAAAAATAGAGTCAGTATTTCAATGATGATAATTTATTTTTGGCATTTTCCATCCTCACAATTTTAATAGTTGCAAGCATCTGGTGATATTACACTCCGGGGCTTACCTGTCAACTCAGGACAAACATTCTGATTTATAATACTTCTGTTAAAATGTTTCCTATATAAAGTTAAGAAGGTAAAATGACTATTTTTCACAGTCTGAAAATTTCCACGCATAGAAAACTATACTCCGGGGTATAGTTTTTGCTATCCATCCTCGGAAGATTTTCATGCAATTTTCCCCGCCAATTTTGGTTTAGACTTAGGAATTATAATATACATCAGTATAATAAAACGCTTATCCATTGGTTGTGAGTGGGATAGCTCTTTTATCAAACCCTTAACAGGGACTATCCCCCTAGGGCAAGCCCTGGGGTATTAGTCCTGTCGCGGTTTTTATAAAAGAGCTATCCCACTCACAGCCAGTGGATAAGTAATGTCACCCGAGAAGTCATATGATATACATGTATGTATATAACGAAGATTTATTTCGTTTTATGTCAAATATCAACAGACGACGTTTCAACATTTAATATGATCCGGTAAGATTTGCAAGCTAACAGTTCATTCCTTACTTCGAAGGTTTGAATTATATTTTCAGGTACACCACATGTCAAAAAAAACTTAAGCCTTGAAGATTATTTAGAACAACACTCACCGTCGTTATTTCTTTCCATGCAAAAACTCATGAAAATCATTATTGTGCTAATTAAAACCACGTTAGTCAAACAATATACTGTATAATAAAGCTTTTGGTTAAACTGTACAATGTATTATGGTACATATAAAATATGATACCATAAACGGAATAGACTTGTTATACACATAGGTGATGTCATTCAATAAAAAAAGATTATCTTACTCGAACGTTTTGGGACTATCATAACTGTAGTCGGTTTCATAAGACAGGTCCCGCAATTTCTTTCCATCCCTATAATGTTCCAACTTCATTTCTCTTCCTGAAATGCATATATTTACACAAAATATTAACGAAAGAAAAGATTTCTGTTAATAAATTTGGATCAAATTTGAATTCAAGCATGCATGTTTTGACTATGACATAAATCATATCATAATCTTGACTCAACATTTACGAATGTTTCGTTATCTTGACAGAATTTTATCATCAATAAAACTTTAAACATTAGATTAAAAATAGTATATAAATTCTATATAGTATGTTGCCAAACGTTGATCTTGGTATATTTTGTTAGCATACGAGTCGAGGTTATATATACATGTACTAGTATATTCATTGTCAGAAGTTAAGGAGGCTGGGAGGTCACCAGATATATCTTAAATTTTCAGATATGGTATTTTAAGCTGTCAACTATTATTTGGCAAAGAAAAATTTTATGAATATTAATTTTAAAATTTGATCATTTTTTTTTAAATACTAATAAGTATATCTTTATATGGAATTCTTCTTCTAAGGGAGATCAAAATAGTCTGAAAATGGCCAAAAACACCCAGCCCCTTCAAGTCAAAATAGCGGAGTGAAACACTCATCTCCACAGAAAAAAACATACATTGTGTTTCCATTATTCCAAGATAAATGTTTGCTAGTATTATGATAATATGAAACGGAGAAAAAACTTAATTTATGTAAACAACCGTCTGCGATGGTAGACTTTCATTTTATGGTTAAGCGGCATTACATAAAAGTATAGAAAAAAATATCTGTATAATGTAAGAAAAGAAAAGAAAAAGAATACCCAGGTAATGCATATGATTCAGTGCACGGGTAAAGTAGACTGGTCCATTTACAATAAATTGTGAAGTGTCGGCACGGGGACAGTTCGCTGTCACCACAACTCGAGGGGAGCGTGGGGGGATTTGAATGTAATTCTGTCCGACCATCAGAATCCCCGCATCATGGACTCTTCTTGACTTTGTGAGGAATATATACATGCCAGATCCGTCCATATAATCTGACCTTTTCTCCGGGTTATTCCAATGAACCTAAGGAAAGCAGTGATAATGCAGTGTTTCTACAGCGTTCAATAAGGAATTATTAAGCAACTTTTTGCTATGAATAAAGTCAGCAGTAGGTAACAGCACATGCTCCTCCAAGTGTCAGTCACTATTTTTTCTAAGCATCGTCGTGTGTGTGTTTTCTCTCATAAATTTTATTTTTAAAGTTGAAAATATGATTCATATCTAATGTCTAGTTCAAGGCAGGATTACTTAGACAAATTAAGAGCTAGATTCACTTTATGCATAAAATGCCCCTGTCCTTATACCAATTAATAAACTATCATCCTCTTTCCCATTTCATATAACAAAATAAAGTAGAGACTTTTCGTTTCCTACAATAAAATTTCTTTTTGAGAATCTGAGTATTGGAAAACAGGCTTTGAGAAAATGTTGTTTTTGAGAACATACGTATTTGACTACCTTCAGCAAAGAATTAAAATAAGAGCACAGCCCACGATCTAAAAATTAAAACACGTTTTTTTTTAATCTTCAGAAACAGATCTTTCATATTTTGGATCAGAGGTTGTGTTCTCTGTACTCCAACTTTAGGCCATTTTCAAAGGAATTTACAGAATATAGGGAAAATGACGCATTTATGGCGTCATAATGCATTGACTAGAGGGAAAATTATGTCATGTTCAATAGATACATGGTCACCAACAGTCCAAGTGATAAATACTGTATTTTCAACCTAAACTGAGCAGTTTTGATTTTTCAGATATAATTCAGGGCCAACAAAGCCCTAAAAAGCTCTTGCTTTTTGATATTTTACATGAAAATGTTCACAAAATAATTTGTCATTGTGAATCCTTCTTTATTTTCTTGCAAAGTTTTCATTAAAATAATGTACTATGTAAAATATCAAAATGTCAGTGCAAATCTCTTCATTACATCATTACTTGATTTGCACCGACTAAATATTACGATAACCTTTATTTCCTAAGAAACCCATGATTTTTAAGCAATCAGTATGTCTGTTGTTTAACGTCCCTCTCAAGATTTTTTTCACTTAGCCTATATGGAGACACCACCACTTGTATTTCCTACAAACATACATCGACCATTGCTTCCAAACTTTTCAATTACAAAAAAACTTTACATGGCCTGAATATCGAGTACCTGAAACAAAATCCTTCATCGTGTTCATGTTCTTCTTCGCCCTATAACTATAATCCTGCTGAACACATTATTACAGGTGACATAAATATAGTTAATAATGAGGACCTCAGATCACTTATTTTAAAAGTTCTAAATTTAGGGAACCCTGATCCTTCAACTGGCGTCGGAATTTCATTAATATTATGGATTCTGTTGAAGATTACGCCAGGCGATGGGCCAGATATGAAAAAGAAGACGTTGACACTTTGTCAGAATGGATTAAATGTATCAGACCATGTTACAATCGCGTATTAAAAGATTGAGGGGCAATATGAAAACTATATATCCTTCTGTATTCAATAATCAAGAAGTGATAAAAGAATTAGAAATATTACATGATCAGTACGTGAGGGTCCCAGCTGACAAAGCAGGTAATGTCATTGTCTTCGTTTGTTAGGCTCATTATACGAGGGTTGTTCGAAAAGTTCGTGGACTTCTGTCATGTCTTTTTTTATTTGACGTCATATGTTATCCAAATTTGGTAGATATATTTTTATAATAAATTCAAGAGATTTGTTTTAATTCTTTTTTAAATATCACGATATATTCAAAACTTATCAAAATTTTAATAATGCAAAAATCGGGTCGCAGAGCAGGTCTAAATTTATTAAGTTACAAAAAATACACTAAATAATGTCTGTAGTCATAATCTACGTTAAATGGAGTAAAAACGAAAAATAAGCGCCGCGAGAATTCCATCGGCATCGAAAGCAAGTTTTTTGACTTGCCTAGATAGCCGAGCGGTCTAGCGCGCTGTTCCTGCACTGCTAGGAGGCAGATTCCGAAGGTCGAGAGTTCAACCCCGGGCTGGGACGGAAGTGGGTATCCATGTAAGAGTGAATTTCTTTGTGCTTTCTATATTGATATTTCTTCACTTAGGGCAGTTATGTTAGTTTAAGAGTTGTTGTAAAACGTGCTATATATATATATATATATATATATATATATATATATATATATATATATATATATATATATTGGATTCCGAAACTTCATAAAAATCCTTACAAACAAAGATACATTGCGGGTTCCAGTAAATGTTCAACCAAGCCTCTTTCTTTACTCCTCACTAAGATATTGACAGTAGTGAAGGAAAAACTTCAAGAGTACTGTGCAACAATATATTCAAGAAGTGGTGTGAATCAGATGTGGATACTCAAAAATTCCAAAGAGCTATTGGATAATTTGAAATCACAAAATTTTACCAAAATCAACAGCTTAAAAACTTACGACTTTTCAACTTTGTACACAACCACTCCCCACGATAAATTAAAGTCCAGGCTTTTTGAAATCATTGACAGCTGCTTTTTCAACAAAAATGGAACACGGAAAATTTTCTTACCCGGTCATTGGTCATTTGCAAAACTATTTTGTTAAAACACATTCTGATTGCACATACAAGTACTCTGACGTTGACATCAAACAGATGCTCGAGTTTCTGATTGACAATATCTATGTGGTTTTTGGAGATTTTTCCAACAATCTATTGGAATTCCCATGGGTACCAATTGCGCTCCGTTATTAGCAGACCTATTTTTGTATTTATATGAAGCAGAATTTATACAAAATCTTATGCGTGACAAGAAGAAAACACTTGCTTTGGCCTTCAACTCAACATTTAGATATATTGACGACGTTTTGTCAATTAACAATAGTAATTTCCATTCCTATGTCGATACGATATATCCTGGGGAGCTTGAGATAAAAGATACCACAGAGTCTGACACATCTGCTTCACACTTGGATATTTTACTTGAAAAAGACGTTAATGGTCATCTAACAACCAAGCTCTATGAGAAACATGATGAATTTATCTTTTCTATCGTCAACTTCTCTTACTTATGCAGCAATATACCTTCATCACCTGCATACGATGTTTATATATCTCAGATGATTCGATACGCAAGAGCTTGCTCTACGTATGAACAGTTGCTAAAACGAGGTAAGTTATATATATTGAGAGACAAGTTGATGAAACAAGAATATCAGCAGTCTCGTTTAAAGTCATCATTTCGTAAGTTCTTTGGTCGATACAATGACCTTGTCAGCAAATACAATTTATCATTAAGTCAAATGCTGTTAAATATGCCGTAATCGAACGATTTATTAATCGGATACATAAAATTTTCTTCATTGGCAGCGTTGGAGGAGGTTTTGGAGTTGCTTTTCTGTTTCGCCTTATCTGATTGATTAGATATTTAAACTGTATAACAATCAACCAATCAGATAAGGCGAAACAGAAAAGCAACTCCAAAACCTCCTCCAACGCTGCCAATGGAGAAAATCTTATGTATCCGATTAATAAATCGTTCGATTACGGCATACTAGTATTTAACATTAATGGCGGGGTTTAGGTTAAATAGTTTGGTAGAAGAACATCTCCCTGACAGAGTGCTTGCAAAAGTATGATAGGTAACACTGTTATTAACTTGGAAATCTGTCTCGAAGCAGGGGTCCCCCCGTTTGTTTACAACTTTTGTTTCTTACCTTGTGTATTTTTATTATACCGAATAGGGCCATTCTTTAAACGTGAGAAAAAGTACAATCTGCTTGCATATAACGACAAATAGATGTGTTTGACGGGGAAATTTTATATTTTTGAGATATTTTACACTCTTACATTTTTTTTCATTAAAAAAAAAAGGGGGGGGGGTTATTATCCATACTTCAGGTGCCTGTGGTGGCTATAGCGTCTGTTCTAAAGTCTCGAAGTAAAGAGTTGATCCTTTCGTCGCGAGTTCGAATCCCACTGTGGAACGTGGCGATCGGTCCTTCGGATGAGACCGTGAAAACTGAGGTCCCGTATCGCAGTAAGTGTTGGCACGAAAAAGATCCCTAGTTATAAGAATGGTATCATCAAAATATTTTTGATATATTGATCAAATAAAAAGATGCATTCATTTAACGCTAAGAGTTCGTTAATGCTCTTTAGGTTTGAATTCAAGTATTATACATGAACTGCATATTGTTGTTCTGTCGTTTAAGTACCTCTAATATGGCTTTCTTGTATCCATTAACCCCGACCCTAAAACCAGTATCTTTATGAAGGCATTCACCGGTAAATCCTACAGCCCAGAGCGCTATCATATCATTGCAGTCTTCCTTGGCCATTCCACAGCTCTCGGGAGTAGATGTCACCTTCGCTGCAAGAAAGTAATATACAATTTACTCTACTGAAAATAGCAATTTCCCATATATGTTATAAAAAGGATGTTCAATATCTATGTTACAAATATTAGGTCAAATGATACTGTTTCAATTTCAATCTTCGCTAAATTAAATTTGTACACAAACACAATTCCACCCCCTCACATTAGCAATTCTATATCCCCTCTGCAACGTTTTACTCGAGCGTATGAAAAATTACCAACCTGTGTCTTTACAACCATATAGAATCATGTGATGTAGCACATTGGCATTGTCAACCAAAGGCTTAGACCCAATAAGATGGTAATCTCCATCTGTTAGGAGGTCAAAGGTCATGCAGAAATAATTTGTTTCCCGTGCTGGCACCGTGGTTTTCGGAAATTGTAATGTTTGGTTAATTGTATCTAAATACAGAGAAAAGTATTACAGGAGAAATATTACAATAATAAGCATTTTCGAAAAAGAAAACAAATTCATACATCAATTGATTTGGAAATATTCCAAAGGCATTTCAAAGATTTATCAACATCTTCTATCAATATGGATAACGAATCCCCCGTTGACACAGGAAATACCGTGTTTGAAGAATTAGATACTGAAATCACTGAAAAAGAAATATCGGACGCTATAGATTGTCTTAAACGAGAAAAATCTCATGGCCTTGATTATATCTTGAATGAATACTTTATAGAATTCAAGGATATTTTTTTACCATGTTTGCATATTATTTTTAATCGTATATTAATATCTGGTTATTTTCCAACACAATGGTCTGATGCAATTATTGTGCCAGTTTTTAAGAAGGGTAATCCAGACGATCCCAATAATTATCGAGGTATAAGTCTTATTAGTTGCTTTTGTAAATTGTTCACCTCAATACTGAATAGAAGGCTTATATTATGGGCATCATCTAATAGTGTTATTACAGATGCACAGTTTGGTTTTCAACCTATGTTAGGTACTACAGAAGCAATATTTGCTCTACATTGTCTTGTATCAA